>NC_090647.1:71309686-71442200 GCF_040937935.1 Hyperolius riggenbachi
AAACCATTACACTGATGTATCTGATCTTAATGTTTCATTTCTTAGCTGTGCTACACATACAAATTATAATATCATAATTTTTTTTCGCTTCAGTGTCTCTTTAAGGCCCTGTTCAGACTGTCAGCGTTTGTAGAACATGTATAAATTCAAAGAAACGCAAGTTGAAAAACTAATGCGTTCTTCTTGCGTTCGAATGCGTTTTCTATTGCGTTTTGCACACACACGTGACCCAGGGGAAAAAAATTATGGGAACCGCAGAGGGAAACGTACGCTAAAACGCAATAGTACGCGTTTTTGATACGTGTCCATAGACTTTCATTGCGTCCGTTTCTGTGCGTGACGCACAGAACTGCGTGCAGCAATGCGGATGAGAAACGTATGTGTCTCATGCATACATGTGAACGAGGCCATTGGAAAGCATTGATAGGCGTTTCTATGCATATATTGTACCCGTACGCGTCGCGTTCCCTCAAAACGGCTAGGAACGCACATTGGGCTCTATTCTCAAAGAGCCAAAAGTACCGCAAAATTTTACCGGTAAATTCCCGCCAGCGGTAAACTCCGCATTTTTTCAGCATTCACTAACATTTTCCGCATGTTTTCCGCATGCGGGAAAAAAGATGCGGAAACAGGCATTATTCATGCGGGAATCATGCGGTAAAAAGGTCGCATGAAAAAGTGTTTAAAAAAAAAAAGTTAAAGTCCACCAAGCACAGCCCTTAAGCCTCCACACTTCATTACAGTCAATGGGATGCGGAATATATCACCTACTTCTTGTAGGTGATAAAAATTCGGTAATTAACGAAGAAATGATGCGCCTGAACATCTTTGAGAATTGATCTTTTATTGCGGAAAATACCGACTTTTGCGGAAATTTTACCGCATGAATCCCGCACTTTTATCACACTTTTTCCGCATGCGGAAAAAACATGCGGAACATTTTGAGAATCCCAACTTGCCGGTATTTTGGGTGCAAACTTCCCGCATGTACTTTACCGCATGCGGAAACTCATTGAGAATAGAGCCCATAGTCTGAACAGGGCCTAAGCCTCCAGACTCCATTTAAGTCAATGGGAAGCAAAATATATCACCTGCTACTTGTAGATGATAAAAAAACGGGCACTTAAAGAGCCTCTGTAACAAAAAAAGTTCCCCTGGGGGATACTAACCTCGGGAGGGGAAAGCCTCAAGGTCCCAATGAGGCTTCCTCCATCCCTGTAAGGCCTGGAACCCACTGCAAAATGCTATCGCTAATCGCAAGCACTAGCGTTTTGTATGAGCAGTTTGTAAGTGATTTCATGAGCGTTTTAGGAAGTGATTTTACGAAATGTATCAATTTGCCAGCGGTTGTTTAGCGATTAGCGTTTTAAAGTCTGATTGGTCCGTTCAATTAATTTTAATTTTGTTACAGTGTGCAGTAACTTTAAAACGCTAGCAAAATCGCTCCCTGCAGGTTTTGATGAGCGATTACGCCAGCGATGATATACTTAACATTGAAGCGCTAACGGTCCCAAAATGCTGCATGTCCTGCGCTTGCGATTTCAGGAAGCGCAATCGCTCCAGTGGAAGTTGCCCCATCCATTAACATTAGCTGAGCGTTTTGGTAAAACCGAACGCTAGTGTTTTGAATCGCTCCAGTAATGCTTACAAAACCGCTCTTTTTTCCGTATCATTTGTGTTCTTTTATTGCATATTTTCCGCATGTGGAAAATTTTGTGACTGTCAACATGGTCTTATTTTGGTCGCAAATTTACCGCAAATGGTTTACTGCAAGCGGAAAATGATTGTGAATAGAGCCCATTTTCTCAAAACCACCTCTTTCTACTGAGATCTTTCTCTACTCCACCCATTTACGCTGTCTGGTCTCCTCGTCCCTCCCCTTTTTACTGATATTGAACACTGCCTGCACCACCCCTCTTCAAATGAGGATCCTCCCATCTACACACCCCTCCCTAATCTCTGGTCAGTCCTACATATATGAGCTCTGCTTATAGTCCAGAGCTTATGAGTTTTCTTGTTGCAGTCATTGGAGGCAGTCCTTTTAGCAGAGGTGGGTCTCTTTCTGTGTGAGGCCTCTTTTCCATGAACTGTTTACAGGCAGTGAAATGCCTCTCAAACTCTCACAACTGCTCACTGCTGCCTGGCAACTGCTTGCTGATGCTGAGCACACAGCTAAACAGTTTGTGGAAAAGAGGCCTTATGAATGATAAGCAGAGTCTGGCTGTGAGCAAGCTAAGTAGGCTGCAGAGTAATCAGCTGAATTGCTGGGCACTCCACAGAGTGGTAACCAAACTTCCACACTTCTCCTTCCTCTCTTTAGTGCTCTGCAGTTCCAAACTGCTTTTTACCGTGAAATCATTTCCTCTGTCCTCTGCTGCCTGTATTTTATAACATTATGTAAAGATGAGCTAGATGTCAGAAACTGCATAGTCTTGGCTCCTAGACTGTGGTGTAGCAATTGGGGATGCAGAGGTTGTGACTCGGGTTGGTCAATGAGATGTAAATTTTGTTGATGCAGCATTATGCAAATCTTGTATGCAAATTTATGCAGCTTGAAAATTAAACCAATCTAATCCTGCTAAGGTAAAATTTTATTTGGTCAACTTTTTTAAACTGCATATGTTTTTTTATAGAGAATTTGCATAAGCTCAAAATTTGCATCTCATTTGCCATCCCTAGTTGTGACTGCACCGTGACCCTTAAAGAAAACCTGAACTGAAAACTAAAACTCAAAATAAGAATACACAAGTCATACTTGCCTTCCATGTAGTCTACTCCTCAGTGTCTTTCTCCTGTCCCACGTCCTGTTTGTTCACTGTGATCAAGGGAATTTTCCGTCCTCCATTTTGAATAAGGCCATTACCCATAACAGCTTTCTGGTCAGCACACAGTTAACCTGTAACATCGCCCACTTGAGCCATAGGGAAACATGGACATTACCTGGTACATCAGTTTTCCTCTCAGCTATAACTGACAGCAACTGATATTTTACTGACAGCAACTGATATATTTCAGATCTGACAAAATATTGTCAGAACTGGAAGGGATTATTATCAGAAGAAATTGGTGAGCTTCTGAGAGGTAGTGATGGCAAGGTAACTATGGAATGTTCATTTGAAGTTACCTCATGTGTTTATTTTAAATATTTCTACTCAGTACAGGTTCTCTTTAAGGGGCCCTCAATCCTCTTAGCTTTTTATTGGTGCTATGCTGGTAATGATTACCTCTACATGTGCATTACATAGTGGTAATCCTTCGCAAACTGTTTCCTTTACTCTGATTACACCTTTCTGGCACTGAAGCTGTCCTTGCTATGTTTTGGAGCTCTGTATCAATAGAGTGCTTGGGGCCCCACTGTTAAACTGGCCGGGGGCCCCAAGCCCCCCTTAGTTCCGTCACTGCTCATGGACTACAACCCTCACCCCATCTAACTTTTTTTTTCTCTCAATCAAGTGGCATAGCTAGAAGTGGAAAGTCCCATAATATTCAGGTGTCCTAAGGCCCAGACACACCTGAGTATATATGAGTTTGGTGCATGCTTGCGTGCAATAGATGGTGCATATTACCTGTGGGTAGCCCCGGGCTGTAAAGTCATTTAGTTGATGTGAAGATTTCAGTTGCAGGATTATGCAAATTCTGTATGCAGATTACTGCAGCTTGAAACCCGACACCAAGGTGGCATTTGTTTTGTTTCAAGCTGCAATAATTTGCATACAAAATATGCATCTCCTTGCAATAATCCGCATCTCATTGTCCATACCTTGCGTTGCTTTGTAATGGGTAATTTTGCACAAATGCCTTGCATGTATGAGCATAACGTTGTATTTTGCAATTCATGGAATTGTGCATCATGATTGGATGTGAAGTTAATTTTACAATATTTCTAAATTTTGAGTGAGTTTTGTATTTTAATTCTGAATTTTCACAAACGAAATTCAAGGTCTTTACTAGCTATCCCTGTTAAAGCGGACCTGAACTCAGAACATCCTCTCTGCTCTAAAAGACAAGTAACAGCATAACCTTTAAAGAAAAACATTTGTTACAGCTGATACAAATTCTGCAATAAAATTGCAGTTTCCCCACTTCCTGCTTGTATGGAAGCTGACATAAGGTTAACATCCTGTGTTTACAAGTTAGTAGCACTGCCAAGGATTGCCAAGATTCCTGAGCTGACACAGCTGAGATAAAATTACACTTCTGATTATTCACAGATGAAAGGGGGGGTTAGACAGGCTAAACTTTCTATACACATACAGGATGGATTTTCCCTTGTCCTGTGCATGGGTTGGGTTCAGGATCAATTTTAAAGGGAGGGTTCACGGACAAAAAAAATAAATAAATCCAAATCCACTTACCTGGGGCTTCTTCCAGCCTGTGGCAGGCAGGATGTGCTCTCAACGCCGCTCCGGTCTACTCCGGTGGCGCACCCGACCTGGCCGGGTTCCAGGTCGGGCTCTTGTGTGCTCCAACGTGCGTCTCATGCGGGGGTGCTGACATCATTGGACGTCCTCCAGGCTGTACTGCGCAGAACTACTGAGCCTGTGCAGTACAGCCAGGAGGATGTCCGATGATGTCAGCACGCCCGCGTGAGACGCACTTTGGAGCGCACAAGAGCCCGACCTGGAAGCCGGCCAGGTCGGGTGCGCCACCGGAGAAGACTGGGAGCCTCTGGAGCGGCATCAAGGGCACAGCCACCCGGTCACGGGATGGAGTAAGCCCCAGGTAAGTGGATTTGGATTTTTTATTTTTTTTTAGGGGAACCGTGGGTCTTCCCTTTAAAGGACACCCAAAGTGAAAATGAACTAATGAAATAAACAATTGTATATATCTTCCTTCTAAATTACTTTTTAAGACATTCCATGGTTTTATTTTGTTTCAGGCCTCTTTCACAGTAGGACGTTGCATTTTGATGTGACGTTAAAGTCTCAACACAAAGTACAACGCAGTGCCCCCAAAAAGTCGCACAGAAATACTAAGTCTGTACTACATTCACAGTGCACACGTTGCGCTTGTGTGTAGCGTTCTTAGAAAGTGCTTCGTGTTATACAAGTTATTAGCTGCGTTGGACTCTTTGCACATGCTCAGTAATGACTTGTGTAACACCATATAATGTGCTGTTATGTTATATACTGCTGCCTTTAGAGGGCATAGTTCCTTTAAGACTGCAGAGAATTCTGGAAGAGAGGCTAGAGTGAGCAGAGGCTGCTGGGAGCTGAGGTGTAGAGATGGGCCGAACGGTTCGCCGGCGAACGGTTCCCGGCGAACTTAGGTGGTTCGCGTTCGCCTCCCGCAGGCGAACATTTCCGGAAGTTCGGTTCGCCCCACAATGCACTATGAGGGTCAACTTTGACCCTCTACATCACAGTCAGCAGGCCCAGTGTAGCCAATTAGGCTACACTAGCCCCTGGAGCCCCACCCCCCCTTATATAAGGCAGGCAGCGGCGGCCATTACGGCCACTCGTGTGCCTGCATTAGTGAGAGTAGGGCGAGCTGCTGCAGACTGTCTCTCAGGGAAAGATTAGTTAGGCTTAACTTGTTCCTGGGCTGGCTGCATACCTGTTCTGTGTACCCACCACTGCATACCTGTGCTGTTAACCCACCACTGCATACCTGTGCTGTTAACCCACCACTGCATACCTGTGCTGTTAACCCACCATACCTGTGCTGTGAACCCACCACTGCATACCTGTGCTGTGAACCCACCACTGCATACCTGTGCTGTGAACCCACCACTGCATACCTGTGCTGTGAACCCACCACTGCATACCTGTGCTGTGAACCCACCACTGCATACCTGTGCTGTGAACCCACCATACCTGTGCTGTTAACCCACCATACCTGTGCTGTGAACCCACCACTGCATACCTGTGCTGTGAACCCACCACTGCATACCTGTGCTGTGAACCCACCACTGCATACCTGTGCTGTGAACCCACCACTGCATACCTGTGCTGTGAACCCACCACTGCATACCTGTGCTGTGAACCCGCCACTGCATACCTGTGCTGTTCAGTGGACCCGCCACTGTATACCTGTTTAGTGAACCCGCCACTGCATACCTGTTCTGTTCAGTGGACCCGCCACTGTATACCTGTTTAGTGACCCCGCCACTGCATACCTGTTTTGTTCAGTTGACCCGCCACTGCATACCTGTGCTGTTAACCCACCATACCTGTGCTGTTAACCCACCACTGCATACCTGTGCTGTTTAGTGGACCCGCCACTGTATACCTGTTTAGTGAACCCGCCACTGCATACCTGTTCTGTTCAGTGGACCCGCCACTGCATACCTGTGCTGTGAACCCACCACTGCATACCTGTGCTGTGAACCCACCACTGCATACCTGTGCTGTTAACCCACCATACCTGTGCTGTGAACCCACCACTGCATACCTGTGCTGTGAACCCACCACTGCATACCTGTGCTGTTAACCCACCATACCTGTGCTGTTATCCCACCACTGCATACCTGTGCTGTGAACCCACCACTGCATACCTGTGCTGTTAACCCACCATACCTGTGCTGTTAACCCACCACTGCATACCTGTGCTGTGAACCCGCCACTGCATACCTGTGCTGTTCAGTGGACCCGCCACTGTATACCTGTTTAGTGAACCCGCCACTGCATACCTGTTCTGTTCAGTGGACCCGCCACTGTATACCTGTTTAGTGAACCCGCCACTGCATACCTGTTTTGTTCAGTGGACCCGCCACTGCATACCTGTGCTGTTAACCCACCATACCTGTGCTGTTAACCCACCACTGCATACCTGTGCTGTTCAGTGGACCCGCCACTGTATACCTGTTTAGTGAACCCGCCACTGCATACCTGTTGTGTTCAGTGCACCCGCCACTGTATACCTGTTTAGTGAACCCGCCACTGCATACCTGTTTTGTTCAGTGGACCCGCCACTGCATACCTGTGCTGTGAACCCACCACTGCATACCTGTGCTGTGAACCCGCCACTGCATACCTGTGCTGTTCAGTGGACCCGCCACTGTATACCTGTTTAGTGAACCCGCCACTGCATACCTGTTCTGTTCAGTGGACCCGCCACTGTATACCTGTTTAGTGAACCCGCCACTGCATACCTGTTTTGTTCAGTGGACCCGCCACTGCATACCTGTGCTGTGAACCCACCACTGCATACCTGTGCTGTGAACCCGCCACTGCATACCTGTGCTGTTCAGTGGACCCGCCACTGTATACCTGTTTAGTGAACCCGCCACTGCATACCTGTTTTGTTCAGTGGACCCGCCACTGCATACCTGTGCTGTGAACCCGCCACTGCATACCTGTGCTGTTCAGTGGACCCGCCACTGTATACCTGTTCTGTTCAGTGAACCCGCCACTGCATACCTGTTGTGTTCAGTGAACCCACCGCATCAGTGCGCATACCTGTGCAGTTAAGTGAACCCACCTACCTACGTGAGTGCACGCAGTGTGATATACCACTCCGTGCATACCCGATATGGATAAAACAGGTAGAGGAAGAGGTAGTGGCAGAGCCAGAGGAAGGCCACCCGGCAGGTCTGCGCGAGGTTGTGTAAATGTAATTTCGTGTGGACCTGGCCCACAGTACAGTGCTCGGAAGAAGGCACGTCCCATCACCTCCCAAGATTGTCAGGACGTGGTTGAGTATTTAGCGACACAGAACACCTCATCTTGCTCAGCCACCAGCGCTACTACTAGCACCACTTCCGCTGCATTTGACACTTCGCAAGAATTATTTAGTGGTGGTGAAATCACTGATGCACAGCCATTGTTGTTACAGCCAGATGAATTTTCACCAGCTCATATGTCTGCGTTACGCGGCAACACTATGGATTTAACGTGTAAGGAGGATGAAGGACCTACACGTTTGGATTTTTCTGAGGCAAGCGAACCTGGGCAGGATGATTACGATGCTGACGATGATAGGGATCCTCTGTATGTTCCCAATAGAGGAGATGAAGAGGGGGACAGTTCAGAGGGGGAGTCAGAGAGTAGTAGGAGGAGAGAAGTTGCTGAAAGAAGCTGGGGCAGCTCTTCGTCAGAAACAGCTGGTGGCAGAGTCCGGCACCATGTATCGCCACCTATGTACAGCCAGCCGACTTGCCCTTCAGCACCAGCTGCTGAGGTCCCCATAGTGCCCACATCCCAGGGTGGCTCAGCGGTGTGGAAATTTTTTAATGTGTGTGCCTCAGATCGGAGCAAAGCCATCTGTTCGCTCTGCCAACAAAAATTGAGCCGTGGAAAGGCCAACACTCACGTAGGGACAAGTGCCTTACGAAGGCCCCTGGAGAAAAGGCACAAACAGCAATGGGAAGGCCACCTGAGCAAAAGCAGCAGCAGCACACAAAAGAAAAGTCACCCTCCTTCTCCTCTTCCTCCTTCAGGTGCATCATCTGCTTCTGCCGCTTTCTCCCTTGCACCTTCACAGGCACCCTCCTCCACTCCGCCTCTGCCCTTGAGCGGTTCCTGCTCCTCTGCCCACAGCAGCAGTCCGGTGTCCGTGATGGAATTGTTTGAGCGGAAGAACCCAATTTCGGCCAGTCACCCCCTTGCCCGGCGTCTGACAGCTGGCGTGGCGGAACTGTTAGCTCGCCAGCTGTTACCATACCAGCTGGTGGACTCTGAGGCCTTCCGTAAATTTGTGGCCATCGGAACACCGCAGTGGAAGATGCCAGGCCGCACTTATTTTTCTAGAAAGGCCATACCCCAACTGCACCGTGAAGTTGAGAGGCAAGTGGTGTCATCTCTTGCGAAGAGCGTTGGGTCAAGGGTACACCTGACCACGGATGCCTGGTCTGCCAAGCACGGGCAGGGCCGCTACATTACCTACACAGCCCATTGGGTGAACCTGGTGGTGAACGATGGCAAGCAGGGCGCAGCGGACCAAATTGTGACACCTCCACGGCTTGCAGGCAGGCCTCCTGCCACCTCCTCTCCTCCTGCTACATGCTCTTCGCTGTCCTCCTCCTCCTTGGCTGAGTGGCAGTTCTCCTCTCCAGCTACACAGCCCCAGCTCTGCAGGGCCTATGCTGCATGCCAGGTACGACGGTGTCACGCCATCTTAGACATGGCTTGTCTAAAAGCGGAGAGTCACACTGGAGCAGCTCTCCTGGCTGCTCTTAAGAAACAGGTGGATGAGTGGCTGACCCCGCACCACCTGGAGATAGGCAACGTGGTGTGCGACAACGGCAGCAATCTGCTTGCCGCTTTGCGTATGGGGAAGCTGACACACATACCCTGCATGGCACATGTCATGAATCTAGTTGTGCAAAGATTTGTGGCAAAGTACCCTGGCTTAGCGGATGTCTTGAAGCAGGCCAGGAAGTTCTGTGGGCATTTGAGGCGGTCTTACACAGCCATGGCACGATTTGCCGAAATTCAGCGGAAAAACAACATGCCGGTGAGACGCCTCATTTGCGATAGCCCCACTCGCTGGAATTCGACCCTGCTCATGTTCTCCCGCCTGCTAGAACAGAAGAAAGCCGTCACCCAGTACCTCTACAACTGGAGTAGAATAAAACAGTCTGGGAAGATGGGGATGTTCTGGCCTGACAACTGGACACTGATGAAAAATGCATGCAGGCTCATGCGGCCGTTTGAGGAGGTGACCAACCTGGTGAGCCGCAGTGAGGGCACCATCAGCGACTTAATTCCCTACGCTTACTTCTTGGAGCGTGCTGTGCGTAGAGTGGCGGATGAAGCTGTGAATGAGCGTGACCAGGAACCGTTACGGCAGGAACAGGCATGGGACCAATTTTCATCAGACCCAGCTGTTTCTTCAACACCTGCGGCAGCACAGAGGGGGGAGGAGGAGGAAGAAGAGAAGTCGTGTGCAGAAGACGAGTCAGACTCAGAGGATGATAAGCAAGGTGTTTCTTTGGGGGAGGAGGAGGAGGAGGAGGGGACGGCGGCAGGAGAACAACCGCAGCAGGCGTCGCAGGGGGCTTGTGCTGCTCAACCTTCCCGTGGTATTGTTCGCGGCTGGGGGGAGGAGGTTGACTTACGTGACGTCACTGAGGAAGAGCAAGAGGAGATGGAGGGTACTGGATCCGACTTTGTGCAGATGTCGTCTTTTATGCTGTCCTGCCTGTTAAGGGACCCCCGTATAAAAAACCTCAAGGGGAATGAGCTGTACTGGGTGGCCACACTACTAGACCCTCGGTACAGGCACAAAGTGGCAGACCTGTTACCAACTCAGCGGAAGGTGGAAAGGATGCAGCACATGCAGAACCAGCTGTCAACTATGCTTTACAATGCCTTTAAGGGTGATGTGACAGCACAACGCCAGCAAGGTACCACTGCCACTAATCCTCCTCCCGTGTCCACGCAGTCAAAGACAGGACGCTCCAGCGATCTCATGGTGATGTCGGACATGCGGACGTTCTTTAGTCCAACGCCTCGCCGTAGCCCTTCCGGATCCACCCTCCACCAACGCCTGGAACGGCAGGTAGCCGACTACCTGGCCTTAAGTGTGGATGTAGACACTGCTGTGAACAGCGATGAGGAACCCTTGAACTACTGGGTGCGCAGGCTTGACCTGTGGCCAGAGCTGTCCCAATTTGCCATCCAACTTCTCTCCTGCCCTGCCGCAAGCGTCCTGTCAGAAAGGACCTTCAGCGCAGCTGGAGGCATTGTCACAGAGAAGAGAAGTCGCCTAAGTCACAAAAGTGTTAAGTACCTCACCTTTATCAAAATGAATGAGGCATGGATCCCGGAGGGCTGCTGCCCGCCCCAAGACTAAGTCAGTCCCTGCACACACAGCATCTCTGCCTGCACGCCGTGTGACTGGCTGCCTGGCCTGCCCCAAGAAGACTAAGTCGCTCCCAGTCCCTCCACACAGCATGTCTGCCTGCAGGCCGCTTCACTACCTTCTCCGCCACCACCAACAGGGTCCGGGACTCCAGGCGGATTGCTGAATTTTTTAGGCCGCTGCTAGCAGCGGCCGCTGTAATAATTTTTCGGGTGCGTGTACATGACTGCCTAATTTTTCTGGCTGCACTGCGGGCAGCTGCAACAACAAAAGAAAAGGCATGTACATGCGCCCATTCCCCTTCGTGATCATTACCTTGCCGTGGTGAAGGGGCTTGCGTATCACAATGAAGCAATGACCGGCGCCTAGATGAGTGTCTCGGGGGGCACACAAAAGATAATAAGGTCGTTGCTTCATTGTGGTCAGACCAAATTTGATCAGCTGGACAGTCACTGTTCTGTCATTCAGCTACATCAGCCAGGCCGACCATATGGGCTGTAAAGCCACCAAAACCTGCACTCTCGCCATGGTGCGCACCAGTCCAGCACGGCCGTTACTACACAAACAGCTGTTTGCGGTGCGTTACACGGTGATTTTGGTGTGTCAGTGTGAAGCAGTACCTTAATTACACTACCTGATTGATGTATACACATGCAAGATGTTTTAAAGCACTTTAGGCCTGTCATTTAGCATTCAATGTGATTTCTGCCCTTAAAACGCTGCTTTGCGTCAAATCCAGATTTTTCCCGGGGACTTTTGGCATCTATCCCACTCCCCCCATCAGGTGTTAGACCCCTTGAAACATCTTTTCCATCACTTTTGTGGCCAGCATAATTATTTTTTTTTTTCAAAGTTCGCCTCCCCATTGAAGTCTATTGCGGTTCGCGAACTTTTACGCGAACCGAACCTTCCGCGAAAGTTCGCGAACCCGGTTCGCGAACCTAAAATCGGAGGTTCGGCCCATCTCTGCTGAGGTGTGGCTGGTGTGTCTAGAGCCGGGGAGTGAGGTCTGGAGTGACTGGATCTTCAGGCCTAAATCCATCAGACTGGCTTCCATTTGTTTTCTGAGTGTGAAGAAGGGATCCTGTGACACAGATTGCTGCACCCTGAGCTGAATCTTGGAGAAAGGATACAGCTGCCGGACTAGAACTGTGTGAACCTGTGAGGTTGGTGGAGTCTGGATTGTACAAGCCGTGTGGACTTCAGAAGGAACCATTTTAGCTGGATTACAAAGTTTGTGAATCTCAGTCTCCTCAAAACTTCTGCCTGTGAGTTCTGCACCTGCTGAGTGACCATTATCAGGGACTGGCCCTGCACCTCATGGTAGGAACTATCTTTGCAGTGATAGAGGGTCATTAACCTGGCTGAGAGGTTTGGGAGTCATACCACTCCTCTTACAACAACCTGTGGACAGTGTATGTCAGGACTGTTTGCCATAGCCGGCCATTCTGAACTATAGCCTGGTTAACCTGTCCCCTCTCACATCACTGGCATCTATGCTGCTATTGCTGAGTGCATCGGGAGTCTACTTGCTGCTGCACCTTCTTCACAAGGCGCCCAACTGTGCACATAACGTTCCTTAAAGGGGTACCCCGAGTGCAGAACTGCATTATAGCAAACTGGCCAGTCGGGAGTTAAATAAGGTTGTGCTACTGATTGCATTTTCTTAAAGAGACACTGAAGCGAGACTAAATCTCGCTTCAGGTCTTATATATAGCAGGGGCACGTGTGCCCCTGCTAAAACGCCGCTATCCCGCGGCTAAACGGGGGTCCCTTCACCCCCAACCCACCCCCCCCCGCAAAAGATGGTCGGCAAGTTGGTCGTGGGGATTGTCTTCCTGGAGGCAGGGCTAACGGCTGCAGCCCTGCCTCCAGTCGCGTCTATCAGACGCGCATCGCCGCCTCTCCCCCGCCCCTCTCAGTGAAGGAAGACTGAGAGGGGCGGGGGAGAGGCGGAGATACGCGTCTGACAGACGCGCATGGGACAGGGCTGCGGCGGTTAGCCCTGCCCCAACCAGGAAGAGCTCCCCCGCTGCACGGAGGGGGTTTGGGGGGACAGGGACCCCCGTTAAGCCGCGCTATAGCGGCGTTTTAGCAGGGGCACGCATGCCCCCTGCTAACTATGAGGTCTGAAGCGAGATCTATTCTCGCTTCAGACTCTCTTTAAGTTTGTTTCTTTGCTATGGTTGTGCGTCTTTCGCCAGTGTAGTGTGCACTTCTTTAAAGTGACACTGGAGGGGCGCAAGAGGTTACTACCATGTGATTGCAGTTTATTCAGCTTGTCCCTTTGCTGCAGTGCGTTCTGCGCCAGTCTAGTGTACACTTGTTTAGAGTGACACTGGAGGGGCGCAGGAGGTGGCTACTTTGGACATACACTTTTGATGCACTTTGAATGTGTAAGGTATATTACTTTTATTGTTATGATCTTGCTGAGTTAACAAGTGTTTGATTAGTGCTATATTTTCTATTGCTTACGTCACCCCATTAGATCACGTTGGTCTGTGGGGAATAAATATATTGCATTGATACTGGTGTCTGCATGATTCTGGGAGGCAGGGTGCCACTGGAGGCGGTATCCACTGAGGTCCCGTTACATTCATTAGCGATCCAGTCTCTCGCTACACTTGGAAGCATACTTTTCTTTGCCTGTATGTTCTACTGTATGTGGCAATGGGGCATTAAGTTGCGTTGACTTTTTTGGAGGGTTGTGTTGTAATTTGCGTTGTGACCTTAACGTCGCATTAAAACGCAACGTCCTACTGCGAAAAAAGGACTAAATCTAAGTTTTTTTTTTTTTTTTTAACTGTTGTTTTTGCTCACTGACACATTCATTGACGTATGCCAGAGCTAAAAATGTATGAACCATTGACCCCTTATCTCTTTCCTGCTCTCAGAAAGTGTTTTTCTCCCATCGTCCTCCAGGATGGCTGCTGCCGAGACATTGTATGTCCCCTCCCCGAACGGAAACACCTGAAAAGAGTAATAAAATTAACACACCTCCCTATATAAGGCTCCTCCTCCCCTGGTCATTCAGTTTTTGTGTGATTCCCATCACCTGAGGACACCTGGAAAGATGTTTCTTATTTTCTAGTATAGGTTTGCCTGGGGCGCCTATGCTGCTAGGTAGGGTTTACTTCCTAGTGGCGGTGGAAGCTGTGAGCGGGAGGCTCCAGCTTTAGCTTGTGTGGTGGGGGCAGAGGTACCTGTCACAAGTTGTCCATAGGGTCGGATCGCCGCCATCACCGCCGTCTTCTTGCGTCCCAGCGTGTGGGCGGTGACACGTAGGAAGTGGGATGCGACTTTGCGTACGCATCACTTCCGGTCACCGTCGATTGGCCGGCGAAGACAGGAAGTCCTTGGGCGGTATCTTCTTAGCCGAGGGGAGTGCGGACAACACGCTCTCTCACACGTGGGACGCCAGACCGAGCTATGGAGCAGGAGCAGTCCTCCACTGCGGCTTCTGCCACAGATACCCAGCCGAGCCAGTCTCCCTTAGTGGATGCCGGACAGGTATGTGGAAATCTTGAATCACTGCCTTAGCAGATGTTGGGTGGCGAAGTGATTTTAAGGTTCTCTCTTTTCATAACTTTCACTGTTTTGCAGAGACCTGCTCAGCAACAGCCTGAAAGATTAAGGTGTCAGAAGTGTAACATCAGACTTCATGAGGGGGCTACTAGAAATATGTGCAAACAATGTCAGTCACTTTTAAAGAGACAGGCTTCCCCAGAGAGAGAACCAGCTCAGACTACTTTAGCTTTGTTATATTTGATGAAATCTATGAGAGATGAGATGACAAATACCTTTTCTGCATTTAGATCTGCTTTTCTGCCTAATCCTTCAGCCCCTCCATTAGCCTTGCCGGTTAGTGAACCTGGTACTTCATCAGCTTCACAGGGCGGACCATCTTCGTCCCTAACTGCCTCTCAGCCAGTTGATCTAGCTGAAGGTTCGGGGGGGTTGGGTCAGGCAGAGCCTAGGCAGCAGTCTGAGCGAGAGTCGGATGAAGGTGAAGCAATTGGTTCAGATGTTTCAGAGGACTCCATTATTGTCAAAATCCCTAAATATCTTTTTAATGGTGAAGACACGGAAGAACTGCTTAAGGCAGTTTATGAATCAGGACAGATTAAAGCTGATATTCCCTCTATTTCTATTCAGGATGAAATTTACAGGGGTTTGAAGGCTCGCAACTTTAAAACATTCCCTATGCACGATTCTATTAAAGATTTAATTAAATCCCAGTGGAAGGACCCTGAAAAGAGGTTATTTTATTCCCAGATCCTTTAAACGCAGGTTTTCGTTTAGAGAGGAGGATGAGGTACCATGGGCAAAATGTCCTAAACTGGATGCGGCTTTGGCTCAGTACTCAAAAAACACTGACCTTTCGTTCGAAGACGCGGGTGTTCTTAAGGAACCGATGGATAGAAAGGTGGAAACTTTACTTAAGCGGGCCTGGGATGCGGTTAGTTTCGCATTCAAGCCAGCTATTGCATCTATTGTCTTGCTCGAAATTTAGACAAGTGGATGAAGGGATTGCAGGGCCAGTTTGCTGACGGTACTCCCCATGAAACTATATTGGAATCCTTACCGGTTATAACAAAGTCTGTTTCGTATTTAGCGGATTCAGCTTCAGAGTGTTTGAGAGCATCAGCCAAAGCTGCAGCCTTGATAGATTCATCCAGGCGTGCTGTCTGGTTAAATGCATAGTAAGGTGATGTCACCTCCAAGCATAAATTATGTGCCATGGAATTTTCGGGTGAACTACTATTCGGGAAGGACTTAGATACAATATTGGAAAGATCTTCCAATAGAGGGAAAAAATTTCCAGACAAAAGAAAGAAGCCTAGCCAAAGGGGTTTTCAGGTCAGGCGAGGATCCACACGCAGGGATCAGGCTGGTAGAGGGGCAGCTCAAACCAGGAGATGGACGTTTAATGCAGGTAGGGGCAGGTCGTCCTTTCTCTTTAACAAATCCTATATCCCTTCCACGAAACCCGGGAAATGAGTCAGCTCCAGGTGGGGGGGAAGACTAGCTCAGTTTACCACACCTTGGAAGGAGATGACATCAAACGAGTTCATATTAAACCTGGTAGAATTCGGGTACAAAATAGAGTTCAGTTCTCCCCCTCCCCCCAGCCTTTTGATAACAAACTCTCCCAGAGATCCAGAAAGAGCGGCAGCTCTAAAAGTCTCAATCATTTCATTACTACAGAAAAAGGTGATCAGCAGGGTCCCTACTCAGGAACAGTTCCAGGGGTTCTATTCCAGAGTCTTCCTGGTACGGAAGCCATCAGGCAAGTATCGGATGATCCTGAACTTGAAACCATTAAACCCCCACATTGTGGAGAGATTTCACATGGAAAGCATTGCTTCAGTCAAGAATCTAATTTGGCCAGGTGCTTTTCTGGCCACTATAGACCTAGAAGACTCTTACCTTCACGTTCCCATTCATCCGGCGTATCAGAGGTATCTGAGGTTTGCGGTTCGGATAGGGGACGCTCTGTGTCATTACCAGTATCGGGCGCTGCCGTTCGGCATTTCGTCGGCACCAAGAATTTTCACGAAGGTAGTGGCAGAAGTAATTGCTTTCCTGCATCTCCACGGTGTGAGAGTTCTTCCGTATCTCGACTATTTCATGTTCCTGGCAGGCTCCGAGGTAACCTTAAAAGAGGAGCTAGATTTTTCTCTCCAGACCCTAAGAAGACTAGGGTGGTTGGTAAGTATAGAGAAATCTCAGCTAGACCCAAGCCAGCAAAAGATCTTTTTCCAGTAACCCTCCAGGACAGGTATACTACGAGATTTGGCCCCTCCCAGGAAACAGGAAACATCCACTTGGTCTCTCTATAAGTTTAGACCCACCGCAGGTGTCCGGCAGTATGGATGTTTCCTGTTCCCTGGAACAGGTCTCTCTGTAAGGTGTCCGAGTCCTGGAGAGCCTGGGTGGCTAAGGGCTTTGGGCATGCTGCTGGGGATTTATGCTGACCGATAAATGTGAAGATCAGTAGTGTGGAACCAGTGGCTTACCTCCCTCAAACGCATGGTGTTCAGGTGATGGCGGCAGGGGGAAGGCTGTAGCGAAGACGCTCTTTTGGCAGAGGCCGCTGGCACGGTTGTTGGACGCTGGGGGAGACAAAGCGGTAGGCAGAGGCCGTGCGCATGGTTTCCCTCAACCAAGATGGCGGCACGGACGTTTCCGGTGTCGCCGTGACGTTACTTCCGCACGCCAGAATTGAAGAGCTACAGCGGTTCGGCGTTCACTCTCACTATCCATTAAACTGTGTGAGAGATAAACGCTGCTCAGGAGGCTGGGATTCAAGGCAGGAGGCCAAGAAGGATACCAAAGCCGACAAGCCTGAGACTGATCCAAACAAGACGCAGGAGCGGTGAGATAAAACTGATTTGGATTCATTTTTACAGCTAGCCTTAGCTGTTGGGGCAAAGTTTGGCTAATAATTGTTTGTTTTAGCTAAAATGGTTTCTTTGACTAGGGTTGTTTTGTCTGTTTTTCTTTCAGAGTAAATACTGCTGTTTAAACTGACAGGCCCAGGTCCAAACGTTGCCCTATATGCAATATTAAATTGCCACATGTATGTGCTAAAACTTTGTTAAGCATGCACAATTACACTGCTTAATCAGGAGTCTATTAATTCATATAAATACTTAATGAATGCAATGAGAAGTGAAATGACTGAGTTAATTAAGGCTTTCAGAGAAGCAATGGTGGCTTTAGCTACACAAGCACCTGTTAATGTTGTTACAGATAAAAATTCCTGTGCCAATTAATGTTGAAACTACTTTTTTTTTGCACAGGCTGGGGTGATTATAACTCCGCCAGTTATTGACAATATACCTGCTTCCGTATCAGAGGAAATTGTTAGTAATGTATCTGTTGGACCTTTGTACATAAAAAAGCTACAGCTAATAGACAGGTTTTGTCTGATTCTGAACCAGAGTAATTAGAAATGGAGGATGTTTTTGATTCTGATGGTGAAGGGGAGTATGCAAAGCAAACCTGCAATAGTTAAATTTGCATCAAGTGAAACTGAAAAGCTTTATATAATGCATTAGTTTTAAAAAACTGACAAGCCACAAAGGACTTCTGTACATGAGGAATTGTATGCAGGAGTAGAAGGGGACCAACCACTTGTATTTTCTGTACATACTTCAAAGGAAAAGTGTTTTTTGTCTAGGTTTAAGGGAAGGTTTCCTTTTTCAGAAGAGCATAGCAAATACTGGGACAAGTGTCCTAATTTGTATTGCAAAAAGGGTGTGTGCATCAAACACCAGGTGAACCCTTATATACCTGGCTTTGCAGGTAAGGCCTAATTAGCTTGTTCATGAGACACTGCTCAAGCTAATCTGCTTTCGCTTTTGCATGCCAGGATAGGTAGGGTTTTGCCAACTAACTCACCAAAGGGCCCCAGGATCCCAAGTGTCCTAAGTTGGATGCTGTCTTTTCTTAAATTAAAATTAATTAGCTTTTGAAGGTGTTGATAATATAAAAGAGCCTTCAAAAAAAAAAGTTTGCTTTAAAGAAAACTTGGACAGCTATTGGTAAAAATTTTCGCCCTGCTGCAGCAACTACAGTAGTCGCTCGCACTTTAAATTTGGGAATGCGGCAGGTGGAAAGGCACATAAAAATTGGTGCAAGTAAAGAGGTGATCTTTCTTTTACTGTGATGTTTAAAGCTATTTGCTTTATGATTGATGCGACTTCTGAATCACATTGATGACAGAGCTGCAGTGTTAGCCAATGTAGCTAGAAGGAATCTTTGGATAAAGACATGGGAAGTACTTTACCCAAAAATAAAGTGTGTACAATTCCACATTCAAGAGATCGATTATTTGGGCCAGATTTGGTACAGATTCTCGAACGAGGCCAATATCACAGCTTCAATAGAGCAGAGCAAACCGAACGCCTTGTTCAGAAGCTCTGATGCACCGTCTAAACAAAAGGGACAAAAACCAGGTGGGAGGAAGACTCAGCAATTCCTTCCACTCTTTAAATTTGCGAAATGACTAGTACCCGTAAATGGAAAGGGTTGTAGGCAAAGATATCCCTGGTCAAAAAACCGACAGGAAAAATTCGATTGATATGGAATCGGAAGCCAATAAATACATTCATAAAACATGTAAAGTTTCTGAATGGAGTCAATTTACACAGTCTGGAATCTTCTGATTCCAGGAGGATACAGCATAAGCATCGGTCTGAAAGATGCTTATTGACATGTACTGATTGAATCGAAATCCCAGGCATTTCTGAGGTTGCAGTGAGAAACGGAAACGGAATGTATCACTTTCAATTCCGTTGCCTCTCCTTTGGAATAAAATTGGCACCCAGAATATTTACAAAAATTATTTCGTAAATAGTTGCCGAACTTCACAGGAAAGAAATTGTGTTAATTCCTTACCAGTTAATGCATCATCATAGAGGGAGTGATTACAGAACTGAAAAAAGATGGATGAGTAATAACCATAGAAAGATTTCAAATACAACCATCTCGGATAATTCGGTGCCTAGGATTTGTGTTAAATTCGATGGAAAATCGTCTTAGGGGAACAAAATTGTTCAAGTTGATGAATTTAGCGTTTTGCCGGGCATACATGGCTCGGTTATTGCGCCGGATCGAGCCAGCGGCTCGATGCCAGCGCATCCTCGCTCGTGCGCGCAGATCGATTGCCGCTCGTCCCCTTCCTTATAAGCGCTCGATTCCCTGCCATTGTCCGCAGGCGGGGGTCGAGCGTCTTGATCGGGCCAGCTGAATATTATCAGCTGGCCGGATCAGCTGCTCGATACACAGTACATAAACGTACCGTGTATCCCCAGCATTAGAGAGTCTAGTGTTGGCAGAGGACAATCTGAAGTCATTCACAGTTGTACACCTAAAGGGCTCAACAAACAATCTAGCAGACGTCGATTGTGAAGTGGACTTTGAATATAGCAGGTGGATAACCCAGATGTGGGGAATACCAGAGGTAGAGTTGTTTTCATGAAGATAATGAATTCAGAGATGACTGTAATTTTAGCTGCACCCAGTTGGGACAAGAGATTGTGGTTTCCGCTATTGTTGAATATGAAGTTTGCAGGACCGATATTGTTACCAATAATGGACAATCTAATCACAGTTCAAGAGGTGAACATTCCTCAAGTAATACATTTGAATCTAGCGGACTTGCTAGTGAAAAGTCTATCCTCAGGAAAAAGACTATCTAACAGAGTGATAGAATCTTTACTGAATAGTTAGAAAG
The DNA here is from genome assembly GCF_040937935.1 of Hyperolius riggenbachi. Lineage (NCBI taxonomy): Eukaryota > Metazoa > Chordata > Amphibia > Anura > Hyperoliidae > Hyperolius > Hyperolius riggenbachi. The sequence goes on from NC_090647.1 coordinate 71,329,677, forward strand.
CGAACTTATATAAAATGTATGACCTGTGCTTACAGGAGTCTGTTTGTTTTTTAAAGGGAGCCATACACTGTTTAGATTAGCAGCAGACAGATTATCAGATACATTTCTGATCTATCTGATGTGTTTAGGTGCATTGGGGTCAATGCAGAGTAATAAGCAATCTCTTCAGATCGATTTTAATTTTCCAGCTTGTCAGAAAGATTGCAGTTGATCCTTCGATCGCAATCAGGCAATCGATTTGCGATCGATAGATCGATTTCGATCGATCGGCCGAAAATCGACTGGGTATTGGCTTTTTAAGTCTGCTGAAATAGGGACAATTTGGGAGTTTTTTGCAAAACTATGTTAATGGTCTGACCCTAAACACTATTAGGGTTCAGATCTCTGCATTATCAGGATTTTTTTACACAAGCAGTTGGCTAATGATCCTTTAATTATTAGATTTTGAAGTCTGTGGAGCGGAAAAGGCCGGTTGTGGTGAAACCGTTTCCGAAATAGGATTTATCGACTGTACTAAAAGCTTTGACATTTTCGCCTTTTGTACCAGCGGAAGACTTAGGCTTAGGACCTATAACGCTAAAAGCGGTCTTTTTAGTGGCCATAACTTCTGCAAGATGCATAAGTGAATTAGAGGCACTGTTATGTAAAGAACTGTCCTGCACAATATATGATGATAGAGTTGTTCTCAGAACTAGTGAAGATATCTTGCCAAGGTCAGAGATAGGTTTACAGAGGTCAAGAAATTATATCTCCTTCCTTTTATACTAATCCATTGAATGAAAAAGAAAAGAAATAAAGTATGTTAGATGTAAGGAAAAATCTGATAGAATAGCTAAAGAAAGTAAAAATATCAGAGTTTATTTGTTAATTTTTCTGGCAAGTTAGTAGTCCAAAAGGTATCGGGAAAAAAAAAAAAATAAAATAAAAAAAAAATAAAATAGATGATCCAGTATCCAGTACACAATGCACAGATTGATCCAATCTGTGCATTGTGGAAGCGTATAAAACCATGAATTTAGAAATTCCTGGTGAAGTAAAGGCTCATTATACCAGGGCCACGGCTACGACCTGGGCTTGCAGAGCTGGAGTGTCTCCAATGGAGATATATAAAGCGGCGACATGAAAGAATATCAACACATTCATGCGCCACTACAAGTTGAATCGGATGACTGCAAGGGAGTTTGGAAGAGAAATCCTGCAAGCGGTCAGCCCGCCCTAAGGTTGGTGAGGTTTATTTCTTGCTCATCATCTCGTAGTATACCTGTCCTGGAGGGTTACTGGAAAAACCCTAAGCTAGCTAACGGGTAGATTTATTTTAGGTAACCCTCCGGGACAGGTTGCGAACCCACCCATTTTAAAATTATGTATATGTAATACTGTATACGTTATGTGTATATATGATCAACTGCAATGTATAATTAGGGTAGTCTGGTGTGTAGACCATGTTCAGGGTTTCTTGAATACATACTGCCGGACACCTGCGGTGGGTCTAAACTTATAGAGAGACCAAGTGGATGTTTCCTGTTTCCTGGGAGGGGCCAAATCTCGTAGTATACCTGTCCTGGAGGGTTACCTAAAATAAATCTACCCGTTAGCTAGCTTAGGGTTTCTAGGTTTGTTATAGGACACCATCGAGGAGAAGGTATTTCTCCCGGTCGACAAGGAAAGGAAGCTGGTAGAAAAGATTCAGAATTTGTTTTCAGACACATCGCTACGAGAAACGATGTCCCTTCTAGGACAGATGTCTTCCACCTTCCCAGCGGTAGAGTGGGCGCAAGCGCACTTCTGAGTTCTCCAGACTTGGTTTCTGTCAGTGTGGGACAGAAAGCAGTTGTCTCTAGACAGGAAGATGAGGATCCCAGCTCAGGTATTGCAGTATGTCACAGGAGCCCTAGTGGCTGACCGCACTTAGCCTTCTAAACGGTGCCAGCGCACGGATCGTGCGAACTCTGGTCGCAGTCAATGCGCAGGAACCGTTAAGAATTAGCCGCAGACAACTCAGAAGGGAGCCTCTGAGACACGGGTAATTACAACGTACACACGATTCCACGGTATCTGCCACCACCACTGGTATGGGCCAGTAGACCCGATTTACTGACTGACTAGTCCTGCGAATAAAACGGTTAAACACACGGTATTCTGTCTAGCCAACAACAAACAGTAGCGTATCTTCAGAGACCCGGGATCAGTTCTGTGTGTGCTGATAAGCAGGGTAGCGGAACAGTGAATGACTTGGAGGAAGTCTTTTATTCACAGCAATATAAATAATTAATATATACAGACAATTATTAAAATCAACAATTATTAAAACAGTAATAGCCAGTATAAAAAATAAAAGAAGGGAGAAAAATACTTAGTTCCTGGAAAGATGTCCTTTTTTGTGTGGGAAAAATCAGAGTTCTGGGTTTCAATCAAAGTTCAGAGTTCAGACCAGGTGGATGCCAGCATATCCTCAAGCTGGCACCGATGAGTTCAAGATGTTTTCAGGGTGGAGGACTCAAGCCTGCCTGCTGGCTCTGTGCTTTTGATGAAGCTGGTTTGGGGGTGTGGCAATGCCGGCCCCCTCTGAGCTACCAGCAAATGACAGTTCATTCCCTCTGAGAGATTTTAGAGCTAAACTTATGAATTGCTGTAACTTCTGAACCATACACGTTACATTTAGGGGGGTAACAGCTTCATACTTGGAGGAAAATACAGATTAATATGATATCCGACATGGCTAGTGCAGCAGATCAGGGTCCTGGGTAGATTCATACCTGGGTTGTAGGGGCCCCGGGCCCCTCTCGACTGGTATCAAGAGATCCAGCATGACCCTACGGATCCAATGCTACCGCTCTCATAACCACCCTATTTATTGTATTCTGTAAATGGGCAAAAGATTATATAGTACATTCATTTCTTCCTGCTAAGGCTGGAGTCAGCCTGACTGGAGTCCAGCTGTGTCTGCTTCTTGGGATCTCCCTCTATGAAAGGAACCTTATGGTTCCTGTAATGAGCATCTGGATGTGAAATCAGCTGGGACAAGCTTTCTGAACTCAAGGGTTTGCCCCTGCTCGTTAGCATATCAAAAGAGCCATCCTGCAGTTAAGGTGATGCTATTTCTCTGCTGAGAAAGGACTGCAGACCTCCTACACAATAAATCCAGATTCTATCGATTTGAAGCGCAATCGATGCAGAGAATCGAGTGCGATCGCTTTTTCTTCACGGGCGGTTACAGGACGCACCTGCGGCCCCGCAACCGTCCGTGACACAGTCCCTTTATTGGTGGTTAGTCCCGAACAGGTTAACGGGGTCGGTTTTGAATCAGAGGAATCCACAGAAAATATTCAGATACGAGTGCATGGGGATGGGGAGCCCATTATCTGTCTCACCAGGTACAGGGGGTTTGGGATACGGACATGACCTTCAAGTCCTCAAACCTTCAAGGAACTAATGGCAGTGAAGTTAGCGCTTCTTCAGTTACGGGACCATGTTGTGGGGAAGGAAATCTTGATACACTCAGACAACATGGTAACGGTATCTTATTTGAAGAGACAGGGGGGTACCCGAGTCCAGGCCTTGAGAGATCTAGCTCTGGAAATTATTTTTTGGGCCGAACAGAACTTAATTTCTATTACAGCAGTTCACATTCAGGGAAGGGACAACAGTTGGGCAGACTCCCTCAGCAGAGGAGTGATAGAGGAGGTGGAATGGTCCCTAAATCAGGAAGTTTTCTTACAGATAACGCACAGTTGGGGGTGGCCAATTTTGGATCTGTTTGCCACTCCGGACAATGCAAAGGTAGAGTACTTTTGCTCCCTCCATCCGTCAGTAGCAGAGAACAGGCTGGATGCTCTGACGGTGAATTGGCCAACAGGCCTCCTTTACGCTTTTCCTCCATTCAACCTCATCCCGAAAGTCTTGAGGAAAATAGAAAAGTCGGAATCGACAGTGATTTTCATAGGCCCCTATTGGCCGAGAAGGGCCTGGTTTCCTTACCTAAAGTCCCTAGTCCAGAAGGGTACTTGGCACTTGGGCAACAGGCAGGACCTTCTGGAACAGGGTACAAACACCCATCCAAATCCCCAAATGTTAAAATGGACAGCCTGGATATTGAGGAGACAACCCTTGTAGGTCAGGGATTCTCAAGAGGTTGCAGCCACATTAGTGAATTGTAGAAAGATTTCTACTAGACGTAAATATACAAAAATCTCAGTTATTCCAGAATTTTTGCAGAGTGGAATTAACTTAGGACTGAAGGTAAGTACCCTAAGAGTTCACGTATCTGCTCTGTCAGTTTTCCTACATAGACAGTTGTCTAAAGAGATTTTTGTTAAAAATTTTTTTGATTTCCGTAGCAAAGTCCCAACCAATGCCAGAAAAATTGGTTCCTCCATGGGATTTATCTTTAGTTTTTAAATTTTCTGACTTCTGACAGATTTGAACCGATTGCTCAGACTCCGCTAAAGAACCTAACCCTGAAGGTAGCTTTCTTAGTGGCAATAACGACAGCTAGGAGGATTGGAGATATTCAGGCTTTATTTATAAAGGATTCCTACATGATGATTCATGCAGACAGAATTGTTTTCAGGCCTGACCCAGCATACCTTCCAAAAGTGTCATCAGCTTTTCATCGCTCACAGGAGATTGTTTTACCATCTTTTCCCCCAATCCTCAGAACAGTAGAGAGGAACAGTGGAACACATTGGATGTGAGAAGGGCGGTCTTAGCTTATTTAGAGAGAACAGGTCAGTGGAGGAGATCCAGTCACTTGTTTGTGTCATATATGTGAGCTTCTAAGGGTCTACAGGCATCAAAGAGTTCGATAGCTGGATGGGTCAAGGAATTGATTAGTTGGGCCTACAGACAGTCGCAAGAGGTAGCCCCTTCTAGAATTATGGCACATTCAACACGATCTTTAGCAGCTTCATGGGCAGAGAGATCTGGAGCATCATTGGATCAAATATGTAAAGCAGCTGCTACCTGGTCGTCACATACAACTTTTGTGAAGCATTAGAGTGGAACTTCTGTCAAGTCAAGATCAGTGCTTTGGAAGAAAAGTATTACAAGCCATCATCCCTCCCTAAGGTAAATTTCTCGCTGGTCTCGGCAGCAGCCATCCTGGAGGACGATGGGAGAAAGTCCCAGCTGCTTTCCTGTAGCCGTGTTTCGGCGAGTCCTCCAGGATGGCTGCCGAGTTCCCAACCCAACTAAAGGATATGTTACTATTGATATGATTATGGTACGGTTATGTACTCTTTATAAAACTGAATGACCAGGGGAGGAGGAGCCTTATATAGGGAGGTGTGTTAATTTTATTACTCTTTTCAGTTGTTTCCGTTCGGGGAGGGGACATACAATGTCTCGGCAGCAGCCATCCTGGAGGACTCGCCGAAACACGGCTACAGGTAAGCAGCTGGGACTATCTCTTTCCTGCTAGGAAAGTGTGTTTTTATAGTTGGAATTTCTTATCAGTGAGGGTCACACTGTAGTCACTTACAAAGATGCTCGGAAAATTCAGCGGAATTATAAATTCCGTGATTCCGGACGGAATTAGGTTAATTCCGATTCCGGTAGTCAATCGGAATTCCTATACCTCTCAAACGGAATTCCGCGGAAATTTTATAATTCCGACGGAATTTTCCGAAATAGCACAAAAATCTCTCTCTCCCTCTCTCTCATATCATCCATCCATCCATCCATATATATATCTATATCTATATCTATATATATATCTATCATGCAGTAGGGAATTGCAGATTTTCAAAACAGCTTATATACCATAGCTGGGATTTGAACCCAGGACCTAGTGTGTAGTAGGTAGCTGTCTTACCCTCTAGACCATGACCCACACTACATGCTAAAGCTGGCGGTAGCATAAACCATACTTCCATTATGATCAATTCGATAGAAAAAGTAGCATGATTAAGGATTTGCACTTTTTGAAAAGCATGCTTATATAGCATAGCTGGGATTGGAACCCAGGACCTAGTGTGTAGTAGGTATCTGTCTTAACCTCTAGACCATGGCCGACACTACATGCTAAAGCTGGCGGTAGCATAAACCATACTTCCATTAAGATCAATTTGATAGAAAAAGTAGCATGATTAAGGATTTGTACTTTTTGAAAAGCATGCTTATATAGCATAGCTGGGATTTGAACCCAGGACCTAGTGTGTAGTAGGTATCTGTCTTAACCTCTAGACCATGACCCACACTACATGCTAAAGCTGGCGGTAGCATAAACCATACTTCCATTATGATCAATTCGATAGAAAAAGTAGCATGATTAAGGATTTGTACTTTTTGAATAGCATGCTTATATAGCATAGCTGGGATTTGAACCCAGGACCTAGTGTGTAGTAGGTATCTGTCTTAACCTCTAGACCATGACCCACACTGCATGGTAGTAAGTACTTGTCTTACCCACTAGTAAGGCTGAGGCTGGAGAGGCTGCAGCCTCAGGGCGCAGTGTAGGAGGGGGTGCACAATTCATTCAGCTGTCATTCCCAATTGTGTTTGAAGCAGAAAGAAATAAGAAAAGGTGAAACATGGCAGCGACTGCAAGCCAGATAAGTAGAGATTAAGGTGTTGGGGGTGGGGGCCCTGGGGCACCTCTTAGTGTAATAGGAGGAGGAGGAGGAGGGATTTTAAAATTTTTCCGACGGAATTCCGTATACGTCGGAATTCCGCGGAATTGACCCGGTATACCATCGGAATGGAACGGTAACGGAATTTCTATATGACGGAATGCGGAATTGTGCCGGAAACGGAAATGGGCTATTCCGACCATGCCTGGTTCCTGTCAGGACTGAGTCAGCCACCTACATACCTGATATTTATCTCTTTCAGGCAGAGAAAGAAAAAAGGAACACAGCATAATTATGTGTGTGCTGGGCACTATATATCTCATCATGTCACCTTTGGGAATGCAGAATGTACCCTGTGTATTCCTATAAAGCATAGGCCTGTTCACAGACTTATCTCCACTGTATCTGGCTTGGGTTATTATTTCTGCAATACACAAACCTAATTTCTGTTTATTATGATAGAACAGGACATATCTGCTCCCTAGTAGGGCTGGTCAGTGTGACGCAAATAAGTGCGCTGATGCAGGATTATGCATGTTTTGTATGCAAGCTTTATGTTGCTTTATCAGATTCTGCAAAGAAGAAAAATGATTGGTTCTCTTTCCAGCTGCATAATCAAATTCAACTCGGCAGAATTGGATTGGTCTATTTTCAAGCTGCATACACTTGCATAACCCTGCTTCAATTATTTGACTATTTTGACCATCCCTATACCTGAGTGCAGAGCGTTGGAGGAGATAGTGTATCAGTGTGAAACTAGCCTATAGCAGAACTGGATTTACCTAAGTGTAAAAGTACAGGAGACCTGATCTCTTAAAGAGAACTGAGGTGTTTTTTAGGGGACAGATGGGACACAAAGGCATGTTCTCTGCCTCATGACATGCCTTTGCTGACAGCAGGTGTGTTGGCTACCTCAGCAACAGCAATTCCCCTCACACTATATAGGTAAAAGGCTGCGCATCCCTGACCCAATACTGTACAATTGAATGGTTAATCGCTGTGGCGCACACCGCCCCCCCTGGACTAAAATGTACGCCCGCATCGCTAGCAGCACCCATTGTGCTATCCTGTTTTGCATGGTAAGTATTTAGTTTAGTTTTGCATATGTTTTGCATCTGTCTGATTGCTGAGTGTGTATTTGAGCTATTTAAGCGGTGCATATGAGGTGGTGAGTCATTCAGATGCGGCCCATATTGGTGAGCGCTTGCTTTGTTTCCTGCTGTCTGTATTGAATGTAAGTTACACATTTTAGCATAGCAGCTGCCAGGGTAAAGACATTTGCTTTTAACTTAGGTCAGTTTAGTGTTAGGACATCTGCTCTGGAGATTTACCTCAACGTTGGTGCAGATGTCCAGTATATCTATATTTTTGCATGCAAAACTATGATGGAAGCTAAAATTTCTCCATAGACCAGTATTGCATTGTTTGGATGCGGGCGTACATTTTAGTCCAGGGGGGGCGGTGTGCGCCACAGCGATTAACCATTCAATTGTACAGTATTGGGTCAGGGATGCGCAGCCTTTTACCTATATTTTGTATCCACAGTTCTGTAACTACCAGGCTAGCAGCACCCATTGTGCTATCCTGTTTTGCATGGTAAGTATTTAGTTTAGTTTTGCATATGTTTTGCATCTGTCTGATTGCTGAGTGTGTATTTGAGCTATTTAAGCGGTGCATATGAGGTGGTGAGTCATTCAGATGCGGCCCATATTGGTGAGCGCTTGCTTTGTTTCCTGCTGTCTGTATTGAATGTAAGTTACACATTTTAGCATAGCAGCTGCCAGGGTAAAGACATTTGCTTTTAACTTAGGTCAGTTTAGTGTTAGGACATCTGCTCTGGAGATTTACCTCAACGTTGGTGCAGATGTCCAGTATATCTATATTTTTGCATGCAAAACTATGATGGAAGCTAAAATTTCTCCATAGACCAGTATTGCATTGTTTGGATGCGGGCGTACATTTTAGTCCAGGGGGGGCGGTGTGCGCCACAGCAATTCCCCTCACACACTGCACTGCCTGAGAGACCTTCTGAACTCCTTCTAGTCCTTACAGTTTAAGAAGGAATCTGCACTATCTAGTGATTTCTTAGGCTGTCTGAGACAGTTCTTCACGGATTTCTAAAAACCTACTAATATTTTGTCTCAGACATGCTTGATAAATCTGGCCCACAGGAAATATCTATCATGTTTTAATTTCCTCAAAAGGGATTCTTAAGTAGATGGGCAGAACTGTTCTGAAGTGAACAGTCCCTGGGGAATGACCTCGGGGTCACTTCCGTGTTCGTCGGTTACCGCATTACTGCACAGATGCTCTCCCAGCGGCCGCACATCCTCAATCCCACGCCAGAAGCACTCTGCGTGATGTCATGCGTGTGCGCAAAGCACTCCTTGCTGCGAGCGTGTGATCAAGGACCGGGACAGTGTCTGATCGGTAACTGGTGAATATGGAAGTGACCCTGAGGTCATTCCCCAGGGACTGTTTGCTTCAGAACAGTTCTGCACATCTCTATTATTAAGATCAGAATGAACTGGGACAGCTTCATAGGAAAGTCAATTACAGTAAAAATTCATTCTGGGACAGGTGTACAACTTGTATGTGTATACATGCATTTTAAAGTACAATATAATTTTTTTTTTTTTTTTTTTTAACCATTTTTGTCAGTGGTGCTTTAATCGGGGACGACTTTACCAATGGCATCGTAGGCATATTCTATAGAGCAGGGGTGTCAAACTCAAGTATTAAGTGGGCCGAAATTGAACATTAGGGCCAAGTTGTGGGCCAACCTCAATGTCTTGGCTTGCCTCTCATAAAGTTCCTTGTCTAATGCCCCCTCTCCACGATAAAGTTCCCAGGTGTCTAATGGCCCCCTCCCTCCCTTATGCAGTTTCCTTGTGTCCACTGTCCCCCCTTTATCCCCTATACTGTTCCTTGGTGTTTAGTGCTTTCCCCCTCCATATGGTTTCTCTAGTGATTTAGGGCTTCACCGCCAATTTAGCTTTCTGGAGGGTCTAGAGTGGGCCAATCATCATGCAAAAAGGGGGAAACTACTTGAGGGCCAAATTTTGTGATGGCCCTGTGGGCCAGATTTGGCCCACGGGCCGGAGTTTGATATGTATGCTACAGAGGCAGCTGATTAAGACCAGATTTACTATTTTTACTGTCCATTTGTCTGTTTTCATGTCTTAATTTAATGTTTTGCAAGGTAGACACACTTTTTAATTTGGTGCACATGGCTTGTGTATGGCCTTATTGCCTCTGTTAGCATAGGGGGTTGTAGGTGTGGGTGTTTTTTTTTTTTTTTTTTTTTTTTTTTTAAGCCTCCCTTGTCTCCCTCCACCTATAAACGGCTGCGGTATCCTAAGATGGTTGGTGCCCTTTGACCCTGTTGACACTTATGCGCTGTATGATGCTCCTTTGTAGTTGCGCTCCTATCTCCTCATAATCAGCCTGCACACGTGCTGATGCGATCACAAAGAAGCTGACCCAGCGTACAAAGGGCGCCAACCAACTTGCGATGCTGCAGCCATTTAAAGGCGAATTAGGACACAGCCAGAAGAGATGTGTGGTAAGACTACACACATCTCCATACACTAGCATAGCGTCTCACTAACCTGTCGCTCAAAATATAAGACCTCCCCAAAAATAAGCCCTAGCACATCTTTTGGAGGAATAATTAATCTAGGATGGTGTCTTATTTTTGCGGAAACTGGGTAGTTGTCCTGTCTCTTTATTTTGTAGGATTTCATAGGTCTGGTAATACTTCATGCAGTGACTGATTACTCATAAACAATGTCTTTTTTTTTTCTTTACAGTAAGAGTGTAAGGTAGAGTATTTCTTTTTTTTTTTTCTTTTTTTTATTTACAGCGCCACTTCCATTAGGATAAGAGATGGGGACCTACAGGCTGGAGATAGCCACAGGAACTGACCTGCATGCTGGCACCTGTAATGATGTCTTCGTTACCCTTGTGGGTACACAGGGGGAGAGTGACAAATGCCAGCTGACCCGGCACTGGGGCAACTTTAAGGCTGGAGCAGTGAGTATCTCCTGATAACTGTTAAATCACTGCCAGTGTTATGTGGAATGTGTTGGGGATTGATTTATGTAGCTACTGCTACTAATTAACTTTCCAGAAACCTCTTTTGTGATCGTTTTGGGACACTTTTAGGGCTAGTTCGCACACCTACGGCGTTTTTTTTTTTTTTTTGTTTGCGCTGGTGCTTTTCAAAATCCCGCTTAAAGCGCTTGTGCAATGATTCACTTATGAGCGGTTCGTTTCCGATCCGCTCAGCAAAGCGGTGCCTGTACCATTTTTGGGGGCGATTTGCCTCAATGGAAGGTATAGGGAAACACTTGAAAAAGTGCTTTGTATAGCAATTTTCTCTAATTGTCATCCGGGACAACCTGAGATCCGGTCCCGCCCCGGATCTGTGGAAACACGAATCCAAGAAGATTAAAAGCCCCCGCCCACCCTCCATCCTCAGTTCATCTGTGTTTCCGCCACGGAAACACCTTAGAAGCAAAGCTCCCATTTTTTTGTTTTCTGGACTCACCAGAGGGTGAGTCTTGAGTACGCTGGAGGTTTTTTTGTGTGGTCCTTAGCGGCAGCAGGCAGAGCAGAGGCGGCCTCAGCAGCAGCGCGGACTACAGACCTCTTGGAGCGGTGTACGGCTTCCGCGTGGTGTATGGCCGTTACGCCGCGCCTCCTCCATCAGACGCCGGCTCTGCAAGGCGCATCCGGAGAGCTGATTGAACGCCGGAAGTGAGGTCAGACGTCGCGTGGCGTCTGACGTGGGCGTGGAGGAGGAACATTGGAGAAAGCCAGGAAGTGAGGCAGCGTGGTCCTGGCGTCTCCGATCAGACCTACAGGCGGCAGCGGTGAGATGTCGCAGCCTCAGAGGGGAGAGCAGCCTCAGCAGCAGCGTGAGTCGGAAGCGGCGAGTTCTGCTCCCAGATCCTCTTCGCAGGTCCTGCCATCAGGGTCCAGTGGGGTAAGCCTCCAGTTGGAGGATATCTTTCCTACTACCACATTTGACAATGTAATGTATAGGATGGCATCTCAGTACTTTGTCTTTGTTGTTTTTATTGCAGACAAAATCTGAGCCTAAAACTACTACTACTACATCCACTCAAGCTAAATATAAAAGATGTAGCTTCTGTAATAGTAAAATAGCCTTAGAAGCCCCAAGAAATTTATGTCAGGCTTGCATAGATGCTATTGTGGCCTCCCAGACTCCCAACATCCTAAAGGAAGTTATGGATACTGTTAACAAAAATATGCAGGAAACATTAGAAAAATTTAAAGAGTCCTTGGTGCAGCCAATTAAGGAGTCTCTGCCAGGACCCTTTTCCGGCACTCCTTCCCATCACTCCTTTTCTGATATTTTTGGAGCTGACGAGGAAGAGGAGGGAGAAGAGGAAGGGGAAGAGGTGTCAGTATCCCAGGAGGAGGGAGAGCAGCCTCAGTCGGGGGGTTCAGAGGGGGATGATAGGGTAAAAACGCCTAGATTTTTGTTTTCCCCCGAGGAATCTTCTGAGTTACTTAAGGCAGTATATACCACGGAACAGATAAAGGAATCAGTTCCGGAAATTACTCCCCAGGATCAGGTGTATCTTGGGTTAGGTCAGTCCTCAGGCAGAGTTTTTCCTATCCACAAAACTTTACAGGATATTATTACTTCCCAGTGGCAAAATCCTGAGAGGCCGCTGTTCGTTCCCAAGTCAGCAAAGAGAAAGTATCCCTTTTCTCAGTCAGAAATTGACAGATGGACTAAATGTCCTAAACTTGACGCATCCCTGTCCCAATATTCTAAGGACTTGGATCTATCCTTTGAGGACGCAGGTGTCCTCAAGGATGTGATGGATAAGAAAATTGATGCGCTTCTCAAAAAAGCTTGGGAATCGGCTGCCTTTGGTTTCATCCCAGGTATTTCAGCCACCTGTATTTCCCGAAACCTTAGAATTTGGATGGATAATCTTATTGATCAGATTTCTAAGGGTGTTCCGATTAAGGATTATGCGGCGTCCTTGCCGGTCGTCCTTAAAGCCGTCGCTTTTTTAGCGGATGCGGTTACGGAACTGATTCGGGTATCAGCTCACACTACGGCTCTCGTTAACTCGGCTAGGAGAGCAGTGTGGCTGAAGACCTGGGAAGGGGACCAGACCTCAAAGAACAGATTATGTTCTATTCCATTTGAGGGTAGTCTCTTGTTTGGATCTGGTCTGGAAGAAGTATTATCCCGTTCAGCAGAAAAAGGGAAACAGTTTCCTAACAAAAAGAAGAGTTTCAAGGGAAAGAGACCGTTTGTTCCCAAGAAACAGGACTCTAACCTTCCAAAAAATAGGAATGTGCAGAGGAAGTGGTCCTTTCCCAAAGGGAAAGGAAAAGGGGGGGGTTCACTCTCGGAAAGACGGAGCCCCCCAAGCCGAGTAAATGACGATTTACCAGTTGGAGGGAGGCTAATTTATTTTCAAGTCGAATGGGAAAAGTTAAATCCCGATCCTTTTGTTTTTCAGATAATCAAGACGGGTTATCGTCTTCAGTTTTCAAGCCCCCCTCCACAAAGAAAATTTGTGAATCCAACTCCAAAGGACCCAGAAAAGGCCAGGGGTTTGGAGATGGAAATTTTGAAACTTTTAGAGAAGAAAGTTATAATTCCAGTACCCCAGGAGAGATTATTCCAGGGTTACTACTCCCATGTCTTTCTAGTAAAGAAGGCAAATGGGGAATTCAGGTTCATCCTGAATCTGAAATCTCTCAACCCATTCCTGACATACAAGAAGTTCAGGATGGAAAGCATTTATTCAGTGAGGGCCCTATTACAGGGCATGGAATATTTTGTGTCAATAGATCTTTCCGACGCATATCTGCACATTCCCATTTATTCCAGCCATCAGAGGTTTTTGAGGTTCGCAATCAGGTCTCAGGACCAGATTCGACATTTCCAATTTCAGGCCCTTCCCTTTGGGATAGCCTCGGCACCCCGAATATTTACAAAAATATTAGCAGAGGTTATGAAGATTTTCAGGATACAGGGAATAGCGATTGTCCCATACCTGGACGATCTCCTCCTGTTTGCAGAAACAGAGGCTCTGGCCAGAGCTCACAGAGATACAGTGATTTCCCTCCTATCCCAAGTGGGATGGTTAGTAAATTACAAGAAATCAGCCCTGAATCCAGCACAGGAGATTGTGTTTTTAGGATACAGGATAAATTCGATAGAAAGGAGGATCTACTTACCACCCGAAAAGATTGCAAAGATCCAGGGGGAAGTAGATCTGCTATGCAGACCAGGGCCGTGCAGAGGGTCCTTAAGTGGGGGGTGCTCAAATTTAAAAAAGGGGCCTGGCAATGCCTTCCCCCGCATGCCCCCCCCCCCCACCACCTCATTTTTGGCTAGGGGGTATTGATTGTCATGCTGCTGAATGCAGATGCTGGGTGCCATGTGGGTTCTGGCTGTGGTTGGGTATCGAGTTTCATGCGGGTGTTGATTGCAAATACTTAGTGCCATGTAAGATCTGGGTGCATGTACTGGATGTCATGTGGATGCTGGGTGCAGGTACTGGATGTGTCATGGGTGTGAATACTTGGTGCCATGCCTGTACTGGGTGCTAGCTATGGGTGGGCTTTGGGCATCACATGGGTTTTGAATGCAGGTACTTTGGGTGCGGCTACGGGTTAAGTAGGTGCTTGGTGCAGATAGCGGGGGCCATGTGGAAGCTGTGTGCAGGTGTGAGTACTGGGTGCAATTTTAGTCCTGGGTGCAGATACTTGGGGCTTGATTCACTAACCGGTGCTAAGTGTTAGCAAGTTAGCAGTAAAGTCTGTATCAAGCTGCTTTGGGTACCAAGGTCTAGTTTGTATTGGGTGTTTATTTGCAGTGGGTGCTATGCAGTATTGGGTGCTGAATGAGTAGCAGATCGTGATAAACAATAGTGGGTGCCATGTGAGTGCTAATTGGTACAGGGAGCCAGGTGAGTGTTGGACATGAGTGAGTAGGGAGTGCCATGTGTGGTCTGGATGTGTGCCATGGGAGAGTACTGAGTCTTATATGGGTTCGGACCAAGGATGGGTACTGGGTGCTATTTGGGTGCTGGCCACTAGGTGCATATAATGGCTTTGGAACTTGGTGACGTGTGAGTACTGTGCCATGTGCGTGTTGATTATGGTGGTATGTGGGTCTTAGGTAAAAATATTGAGTGCCAAGTAGGTACTGGGAGTGAGTACATGGTGACATATGGGTGATGGGTGCTGGCTAGTGGGGCATTTGTTGTCATGTGGGTGCTAAATGCAGATGCTGGGTGCCATGTGGGTTGTGGGTGCTGGCTAGTGTTGGGCGAACAGTGTTCGCCACTGTTCGGGTTCTGCAGAACATCACCCTGTTCGGGTGATGTTCGAGTTCGGCCGAACACCTGACGGTGCTCGGCCAAACCGTTCGGCCATATGGCCGAACTAAGAGCGCATGGCCGAACGTTCCCCGAACGTTCGGCTAGCGCTGTGATTGGCCGAACGGGTCACGTGGTTCGGACCCGAACGCGCTCTGATTGGCCGAACTGTCACGTGGTTCGGGTAAATAAATACCCGAACCACGTCATATCTCCGCCATTTGTCTGTGGGTTTAGCTTTGGGTAGGCAGGCAGGGTAGTTCGCGCTCCAGCCACGCTAGCCAGGGTCCCCCCCAGTCATTGTGTGTCGCTGCTGGGAATAGTAGTACACCGCTCGCTCAGCATTCTGTTTACTGCCACTCTGTGTACCTCGCTCAGCCACACTATATAGCATTCTGTTTACTGCCACTCTGTGTCTGCTGGGAATAGTAGTACACCGCTTGCACAGCCACACTATATAGCATTCTGTTTACTGCCACTCTGTGTACCTCGCTCAGCCACACTATATAGCATTCTGTTTACTGCCACTCTGTGTCTGCTGGGAATAGTGGTACACCGCTCGCTCAGCCACACTATATAGCATTCTGTTCACTGTTCTGTGTCTGCTTGGAATAGTGGTACACCGCTCGTTCAGCCACACTATATAGCATTCTGTGTACTGTTCTGTGTCTGCTGGGAACAGTAGTACACCGCTCGCTCAGCCAGACTATATACCATTGTTTACTGACACTCTATGTACACCGCTCAGCCAGACTATATACCATTGTTTACTGCCACTCTGATTCTGCTGGGAACAGTAGTACACCGCTCGCTCAGCCAGACTATATAGCATTGTGTTTACTGCCACTCTGTGTACACCGCTCAGCCACACTATATAGCATTGCGTACTCTGCCAGTCAGTGTGTATATTGCTGGGATCAGTAATACTCCACTCACCGTCAACCACTATATGAGCTCAACATGAGTTCCCCAGAGACCTCCGCTGTGAGCAGCACTCCCAACAACAGCAACAGCCAACGCCCCACGCAAGCTATAACATCCACCCCAGCAGCCAGTGGTCAGCAGCAGCCCTCCCCGGAGGAGAACGTTGTGTCCATCAGTCCGTCGCCAGAGCGATTAATGAGGGCTGCCATTGAGGAGATGATGGGGCCTGATGTGGAGGAGGAGGTCTGGCTCAGGCCAGCATCCCAAGTTAATGTTGAGGACGATGAGGGGTCTGTGTCTGGGGATGTTGGGGTGGCAGAGGTGGTGGGTGGGTCAGACTCAGGAGAAGAGTTGTATGATGAGGATGATGATCGGGACCATCTGTATGTGCCTCAGAGTCCGACCCCGGAAAACATGTTGTATCGTGTGTTTAGGTACTAAAATCTGCGTTCCCTCCCAGTAGTGTTGGGCGAACAGTGTTTGCCACTGTTCGGGTTCTGCAGAACATCACCCTGTTCGGGGTGACTATATAGCAGACTATATAGCATTGTGTTTAATGCCACTCTGTGTACACGGCTCAGCCACACTATATAGCATTGTGTTTACTTCCACTCTGTGTCTGCTGGGAACAGTAGTACACCGCTCACCCGCCACTGTATAGCATTGTGCTCTGTGTCACTGCTGACAATAGTGGTACACCGCTCACCCACCACTGTATAGCATTTCTGTACTGCCACTGTACTGCTGCCAGTCAGCGTGTACTTTAAGGATAAGTGAAATGAGGAAGAAATCCGGTGAAAGAGGGAGGGGCAAGGGAAGAGGTGTTTCCCCTGACGGTTCACGTACAGGCCACAGGGGAGCACCCAAGAAAACCCACTCAATACTGCCCATGTTGTCCAGGACAACAACCCTCACAGATCCAAAAGAACAGGACCAGATAATTACTTGGATGACCTCTCAAGCGTCCAGCAGTGGGTTAAGCAGCACCAGCACATCACGCACGAGGTCCGAGTCCTCAGCCAGTTAAAGTCTGGGCTTTCTTTGAAGACTGCACTGAGGATGTTACCATGGCGATTTGCAAGGTGTGCAAGACCCGCCTGAGCAGGGGGAAAAGTATTAACAACCTCTCCACCACCAGCATGAGCCGCCACATTCTATCCAAACATCCCACTCTGTGGGCAAACGCGGCAGGACAGGGTACCACCAGCAACACTGCCTCCCTTGGGTTCACCAGACTCACCACCAGACCCGCCTCAGCAGCAGCAGTAGCCCAGCCATTGCGTGGTTCACAACATTCACAAACATCAGACGATGCTGACACTGTCACTTTCCGGACTAGTGCTCTTGAGGTCTCCCAGTGTTCATCAAACACAACAACCAACAGCCCTTCGGTGTGCAGCGCTACGGTTGAGTTGTCTGTTTCTGAGATGTTTGAGCACAAGAGGAAATTGCCAGCAAATGACCCCCGGGCCGTGGCAGTAACAGCCAGCCAGCATAGCCAAGCTTCTGGCCTGCGAAATGCTGCCATATCGAGTGGTGGAGACAAACAGCTTCAAGGGCATGATGTCAGTGGCCATCCCACGTTACGTGGTTCCCAGCCGCTACCACTTTGCGCGCTCTGCAGTGCCTGAGTTGCATGAGCACGTGGTCAGCTAAATAACCCGAAGCTTGAAGAATGCCGTTGCCTGCAAGGTTCACCTCACCACTGACACCTGGACGAGTGCGTTCGGCCAGGGTCGATACATCTCCCTTACCGCGCACTGGGTGAACCTTGTGGAGCCTGGCAGCGATTCCTCACCTGCTACGGCGCGGGTGTTGCCCACGCCGCAAACAGCTGGATAACAACAGCAGCACCTACCTCTCTGACTCCTTCTCCTCCAACGCATCTCAAAGCTGTACCTCATCCGGAAATGCTAACCCAGCACCAGCAGCAGTAGGATCGTGGAAGCAGTGCAGCACAGCTGTTGGCATGCGTCAGCAAGCGTTGCTGAAGCTGATCTGCCTTGGGGATAAGCAGCACACAGGGGAGGAAATTTGGAGGGGAATAAAGGAACAGACGGATTTGTGGCTGGCACCGCTGGACCTGAAACCGGGCATGAAGCTAGACACCTGGCACGAACTGGCAATGTACGCAATAGAGGTGCTGGCTTGCCCGGCAGCCAGCGTTATGTCGGAACGCTGTTTCAGTGCTGCCGGAGGCATCATCACAGATCGGCGTATCCGCCTCTCCACAGAAAATGCAGACCGTCTGACTCAAATTAAAATGAATCAATCCTGGATTGGAAACGACTACGCAACACTCCTGGACCCCAACCAAGTAACATGACCGATGAACATCTGGGATGGTTTAGCGTTTCCGGTCCCTGTTTATTGAACCTCTCATCTGTATTACATTTATGACTGCATGGCGGCAAAAAGCATTGCTGCTATATCCGCACGCTTTTTGTCCTCATGCAAGGCCTGGGTTGTTGTGTCTCACAAAGCGTGGCCTTCTCCTCCTGCGCCTCCTCCTGTTCCATCACGTGTGCTGCTGCTGCTGCTGGGTTACCGTTGCCGCGTGGTCACTGTTTATTGAACCTCTTATCTTTATTACATTTATGACTACATGGCGGTACAAAGCATGCTATCCGCACGCTTTTTGTCCTCATGCAAGGCCTGGGTTGTTGTGTCTCACAAAGCGTGGCCTTCTCCTCCTGCGCCTCCTCCTGTTCCATCACGTGTGCTGCTGCTGCTGCTGCTGCTGGGTTAGCGTTGCCGCGTGGTCCCTGTTTATTGAACCTCTTATCTTTATTACATTTATGACTACATGGCGGTACAAAGCATGCTATCCGCACGCTTTTTGTCCTCATGCAAGGCCTGGGTTGTTGTGTCTCACAAAGCGTGGCCTTCTCCTCCTGCGCCTCCTCCTGTTCCATCACGTGTGCTGCTGCTGCTGCTGCTGCTGGGTTAGCGTTGCCGCGTGGTCCCTGTTTATTGAACCTCTTATCTTTATTACATTTATGACTACATGGCGGTACAAAGCATGCTATCCGCACGCTTTTTGTCCTCATGCAAGGCCTGGGTTGTTGTGTCTCACAAAGCGTGGCCTTCTCCTCCTGCGCCTCCTCCTGTTCCATCACGTGTGCTGCTGCTGGGTTAGCGTTGCCGCGTGGTCCCTGTTTATTGAACCACTTATCTTTATTACATTTATGACTGCATGGTGGTACAAAGCATGCTATCCGCACGCTTCTTGTCCTCATGCAAGGCCTGGGTTGTTGTGTCTCAAAGCGTGGCCTTCTCCTCCTGCGCCACCCTCCTCCTGTTCCATCACGTGTGCTGCTGCTGGGTTAGCATTACCGGTCCCTTTTCCTGGAACCTCTTATATGTATTACATTTATGACTGCATGCCGACAAAAAGCATGTTACCTGTGCAAAGAAAACAGACATTTCCCGCATTTAAAAGACAGTTTTCCCTTTGAAACTTTAAAATCGATTTTCTCAAAAACTATAAGCTCTTTTTGCTAAATTTTTTTTTCCTCTTGTACCCACTCCCAAGGTGCACATACCCTGTAAATTTGGGGTATGTAGCATATAAGGAGGCTTTACAAAGCACAAAAGTTCGGGTCCCCATTGACTTCCATTATGTTCGGAGTTCGGGTCGAACACCCGAACATCGCGGCCATGTTCGGCCTGTTCGGCCCGAACCCGAACATCTAGATGTTCGCCCAACACTAGTGCTGGCACAGGGTGTCATGTGGATTCTGGCTGTATGGGTGTGTAGCAACCATCATGTAGGTGTTGATTGCAGGTACTCAGTCCCTTGTGAGTTCTGGGTGCAAGTACTGGAAGTGAGTGCTTGGTGTGGGTGCTGGGCACCAAGTGGAGGCTTACTGCAACTGGAACTACTGCAGATGAAACATGTGGGTGTTGGGTGCAGGTACTGGGTATCACATAGGTGCAAATACTTGGTGCCATGCCTGGGTGCTAGCTATGGTTGGGCATTGTGTCGTGGGTTCTGAGTGCAGGTACTTTGAGTGCTAGTACTAGTTATGTGGGTGCAGATAGTGGGTGCCATGTGGAGGCTGTGTGCAGGTGTGAGTAGTGGGTGCCATGTTGGGGCTGGGTGCAAGTACTGTGCCATGTAGGTGTGAGTACAGGGTGCAATGTATATGTGGAGCTCCGCTCACAACCTCCGTCCACCAACAGTGCAGGAAAACAGGCTGCCAAGACCTCAAATCCAAGACTGTAGAAAGTGAAGTCTGCACAATGTCGGTGGAATCAATATGGCTTTATTCAATCGTTACACATAACAGGCTAAAATCCAGCACCATATGCTAGCATATGGTGCTGGATTTTAGCCTGTTATGTGTAACGATTGAATAAAGCCATATTGATTCCACCGACATCGTGCGGACTTTACTTTCTACAGTCTTGGATTTGAGTACAGGGTGCCAGCTATAGGGTGAAGGGGTGCAGGAGGGTAGCCACTGGGGGAGGGAAAAATCACTGTGGGTGCTGGGGGAGGGATAGGTCAGTGTGAGTGCTGGGGTAGGCAGGATCACTACTAGAGCTGGGGAGGAAGAGGTCACTGTGGATGCTAGGTTGGGGGAGAGGTCACTGTGGGTGCTGGGGGAGGGAGAGGTCACTGTGGGTGCTGGGGGAGGGAGAGGTCACTGTGGGTGCTGGGGGAGGGAGAGGTCACTGTGGGTGCTTGGGGAGGGAGAGGTCACTGTGGGTGCTGGGGGAGGGAGAGGTCACTGTGGGTGCTAGGTGGAGGGAAAGGTCACTGTGGGTGCTGGGTAGGGGAGAGGTCACTGTGGGTGAAAGGTGAAGGGAGATGTCACTGTGGGTACTGGGGAGGGAGAGGTCAGTATCGGTCCTAGGTGGAGGGAGAGGTCACTGGGTACTAGGTGAAGCGAGATGTCACTATGGGTACTGGGGAGGGAGAGGTCAGTATGGGTCCTAGGTAGAGGAAGAGGTCACTGGGTACTAGGTGGAGGGAGAGGTCACTATGGGCACTGGGGAGGAAGAGGTCAATATGGGTCCTAGGTGTCCTAGGTGGAGGGAGAAGTCAATGGGTACTAGGTGGAGGGAGAGGTCACTGGGTCCTAGGTGGAGGGAGAGGTCACTGTGAGTGCTAGGGGAGGGAGTGGTCACTGGGTACTAGGTGGAGGGAGAGGTCACTATGGGTACTGGGGGCGGAGAGGTCAATATGGGTACTAGGTGGAGGGAGAGGTCACTATGGGTGCTGGGGGAGGGAGAGGTCAGTATGGGTCCTAGATGGAGGGAGATGGAGGGAGAGATCACTGTGATTGCTAGGTGAAGGGAGATGTCACTGTGGGTACTGGGAAGGGAGAGGTCAGTATGGATCCTAGGTGGAGGGAGAGGTCACTGGCTACTAGGTGGAGGGAGTGGTCGCTATGGGTACTGGGGAGGGAGAGGTTAATATGGGTCCTAGGTGGAGGGGGAGGTCACTGGGTACTAGGTGGAGGGAGAGGTCACTGTGAGTGCTGGGGGACGGAGAGGTCACTATGGGTACTGGGGAGGGAGAGGTCAGTATGGGTCCTAGGTGGAGGGAGAGGTCAGTATGCCACACTAGGATTTCTGTCTGGGCCTCTTCACTTGAAAGTGACCCAGGCGGAGGCGGAGCTTCCCGCGGGTGGGCGGGGCTTAACACGGTCGGGGCGGAGCTTATTTTGCGCAGCGAGATGGGCTTTTTTTTTGAAGATTTTAAAAAGGGGGGTGCCTGGGCACCCAGAGCACCCCCCTGTGCACGTGCCTGATGCAGACAACAAAAGAGTTCTCTTCGCCAGATCATGCGAGTTCTAGGATTGTTCTCAGCATCCATTCCAGCGGTCACCTGGGCCCAACACCACGGCAGAGATCTCCAGTCTCTGCTTTTGGCAAATTGGGACAGGTCCAAACTTTCCCTAGACTCACAGATAGCTATCCTAGAGGTAGTGAAGTCCAGTCTGGTCTGGTGGTTGGACTCTCAGAATCTAACCAAAGGACGTCTTTGGAGACAGGAGGAACCAATAAAGATCTTTACAGATGCAAGCTCTTGGGGATGGGGCGCAACGATGTTGGGCCATCATGCTCAGGGGCATTGGACGCAGCAAATTGCAAAGAAATCGTCCAACTTCAGAGAGTTACTGGCAGTGCAGAAAGCACTTCTATCTTTTCAATCCCTGATAGAAAGGAAGCACGTGTTAGTATTTTCCGACAATATCACGACGGTGGCTTATCTGGCAAAACAAGGAGGCACGAGATCAATCGAGCTCAGGCGCCTATGCTCAGAGACTCTGGACTGGATAGAACCTCAGGTTCTATCTTTGTCGGCGATCCACATAAAGGGGACTCTCAATGTAGAGGCAGATTTTTTAAGTCGTCATCAGGTGAATCAGTCAGAGTGGGAACTTCATCCGGAGGTTTTTCAGATGGTGATAAACAAATTCGGTATCCCAGAGGTAGATCTCTTTGCATCCCCGACGAATGCAAAGACGGACCAATTTTTCTCCCTGCACAGGTGCCAGAGATCTCTGGGGTTGGACGCCCTCAGCTTCCCTTGGGACTTCAACCTCTCCTATGCATTTCCTCCAACAGTACTGTTACCTCAGGTATTGGGGAAATTTCAAAGGGAGAGAGGGAACATGATCCTGATAGCTCCACTATGGCCGAAACGACCATGGTATGCGACCCTGCGGAAGTGGGCAGTGGCTCCGCCTTTTCTCCTGCCAGATCTGCTAATCCAGGGCCCTCTCATCCACCCCAGGCCACAGTTATTCAGACTGGCCGCCTGGATCCTGAAAGGGTAATCTTGAGGAATAAGGGCCTTTCGGAGAAGGTAATTGACACTGTAATGAAATGTAGAAAGCCAGTAACTCAGAAGATATACCGAAAGGTTTGGAAGGTTTATCTAGCCTGGTGTGAAACTAGAACTAGAGATCAGAATTTGACTAGTTCAATTTTAGAGTTTCTTCAGGAAGGTGCAGACATGAAGTTGGCACTTAGTACCCTTAAAGGGAACCTTAACTGAACGGGGGGTAAAGAGTTTTACTTACCTGGGGCTATTACCAGCCCCCTGCAGCAGTCCTGTGCCCTCGGCGCCGCTCTGGAATTCTCTGGTCCCCCGCTGTCACTTAGTTTCGTTTTTGACGACTCACCAGTCGCCGGCCGCCATGCGTATTATTGGACACATTCACCAATGCAATTAGCGCTATTGCGGACCGCAACACGTACAAAAATACGCATTGCCGCACTCCGCACGCGTAGATATGCGGCAACGCGTATTTTTGTACGCATTGCGGTCCGCAATAGCGCTAATTGCATTGGTGAATGCGTCCAATAATACGCATGGCGACTGGTGAGTCGTCAAAAACGAAACTAAGTGACAGCGGGGGACCAGAGGATTCCAGAGCGGCGCCGAGGGCACGGGACTGCTGCAGGGGGCTGGTAATAGCCCCAGGTAAGTGAAACTCTTTACCCCCCGTTCAGTTAAGGTTCCCTTTAAGGTTCAATGTTCAGCACTTTCAATACTATTAGATAGGCATCTAGCGCAGGAAGAGTTGGTAAAGAATTTCTTCAAAGCACTACAGAGGTCTACACCAGTAAGACAGAAAGTATTTCCACAATGGGATTTATCCCTGGTCCTCAAGTGTGTGTTTAACAAAGGCACCCTTTGAACCCATTGAAGAGATTGAGATGAATTCCTTACCTTGAAATTAGCATTTTTGATCGCAATTACATCGGCTAGACGTATAAGTGATTTACAGGCGTTATCTATCAAAGATCCCTTTCTAATCATTTGCCCTGATAGTGTCAGGCTCAGGACTGATCCGGCCTATCTACCTAAGGTAGTCTCTGAGTTTCATAGGTCTCAGGACATTATTCTTCCTTCCTTTTGTGGCAACCCTTCGGGACAGAAGGAGGAAGAATTTCACTGTTTGGACGTAAAGAGATGTCTGCTAGTATACCTTTCGAGATCAAGAGAAATTAGAAAGTCAAGCAGCCTATTTATCTTATTTTCAGGGAAAAATAAGGGGCAGCAGGCATCCAGACAGACCATTGCTAGATGGATTAGACAGACCATATCTATAACATATGAGTGTAGTAATTGTCCCTTACCACCTAGTATTAAGGCTCATTCAACCCGTTCTCTATCTACATCCTGGGCGGAAAGAGCAGGAGCCACCATTCAACAAATTTGTCAAGCGGCAACATGGGCAAGTGCATCAACTTTTATCAAGCACTACAGAGTGGATGTACTGTCTCAACAAGATCAATCGTTTGGCAGAAAGGTGCTCCAGGCGGTGGTCCCTCCCTAGGTTAGTCTTTTTTTGCTATAAAGACTTTCTTGTTTATCTCTCAGGTTGTCCCGGATGACAATTAGAGAAAGACTCCTATTAGACCTACCGGTAATGGAGTTTCTGATTGTCATCCGGGACAAACATTATAACCCTTTCCCTATCTCGACTGCGCACCTTTCTTGTTACAGTTAAGATCACTGGGATCTAGTACATTCACCTTTTTTGATGTTTTATGTCTTCCTTCATCTTGGTGTTTCTAGTCTTATATACTTTCAGACGCACTGAGGATGGAGGGTGGGCGGGGGCTTTCAATCTTCTTGGATTCGTGTTTCCACAGATCCGGGGCGGGACCAGATCTCAGGTTGTCCCGGATGACAATCAGAAACTCCATTACCGGTAGGTCTAATAGGAGTCTTTTCCCCAGCGCTTTCATGAATAAATACATTGTATTTATTAATTTCCGACTGAGACTTCACTTCCTGACTGGTGTCAGGAAGTGAAAAAAAATCGCTCTGCAAAAGCATTCAAATGCTTTAAAGGGGAACTGAAGAGAGAGGTATATGGAGGCTGTCATGTTTATTTCCTTTTAGACAATACCAGTTGCCTGGCAGCCCTGCTGATCCTCTGCCTCTAATACTATTAGCCATAGCCCCTGAACAAGCATGCAGCAGATCAGGTGTTTCAGTGGTTCAGACTTAAGGTGCGTACACACATGCGACTATAGTCGTTTGTAACGATCGTTCCCCGATCTTTACCAACGACGATCGTTACAAAAAACGAACCAACGACTATTAAGGCAAACGACGAACGAGGCAAATCGCTACAAAACAAAGTTCTGTCTTGGCGGATTTTTACCACCGACGATCGTTAGCAAAAGTGGTACATCGTTGGAAACGATCGTTCGTACCAGGCTGGACATGCGTACTTCACTTTTTCTCCAAGGAACTTTACAATTTTATGCGCAGGCGCATTAAGTGCTTTTACGTGGTGTAACGTTCGTTCTAACAATGTGATCGTTACACACTTTATAGAACTAACTTTGCTTCGGTCGTTCTTTCGTCAATTAAAAGTTCGTTCGTCGTCCTCAACGAACGATCGTTGTCGCATGTGTGTACGTAGCATTATAAGTCTGATCTGACAAGACTAGCTGCATGCTTGTTTCTGGTTTTAATCAGATACTACTGCAGAGAAATAGACCAGCAGGGCTGCCAGGCAACTGGTATTGATTAAAAGGAAATAAACATGACAGCCTCCATATACCTCTCTCTTCCGTTCCCCTTTAAAAAATCACAGCGTGCAGTCAAGCACTGGGAGGTGCAAAAAAATATTGCGCCAAAACGCTGGCGTCAGCAATTTTGATTTTTAGATGTGAACAAAGCCTTAGGACTCGTTCACACTGAGAGCTTTTCTAAGTGCTTAGTGATTTATTTATATATATATATATATATATAATTTTTTTTTTTTTTTTTTTTTTTTTTTTTAAGCTTTTGCTAATGTTATCCTATGTGAGTGTTCACACTTGAGCGACATGATTTTGTAAAAATCCCCCATAGCATTGCATTTAAAACCATACCTCCCAACTTTTTGAAATAAGAGGGACACTTAAGCCACACCCCTAATCATGCCCCTGCCACACCTAGTCACGCATACCATAAAGATTTCATAAGAAAAATGTTATATTTTTTTTTTTTAACTCAAACCACATTGGTGCTTTCTATCCTGGTTCATTTTCCTTCATATTAACATTTGAAAATTAGAAATATATCAATTTTAAAGGATGGGAATAAAGTTTAGAGTCAAACACTGGATATAGATATAGAAAATATTACACTTTAACGGACTAAGTCCTGAAAGAGGGACAAATGAGGAGGAAAGGGGGACAGTTGGGAGTGATGTTTAAAACCTCCAGCGCTTAAAGCTTTTGTAGTGTGAATCGGCCCTTAGGCATGATCTCTGGACCTACATACTGTTCAACTACTGGCAAGCGCCCTTTTATGTTCTATGGAGAGGTGGGGGTGAAAACTGAGCAGGAGAAGCATTGTTTTGAGGTCAGTCAAGTGACATTTTGTCGTTGGTGAACTAGAATGGTACAAAGAGCTCAACCATTAATTTTTTTTTTTTTTGTGAGGTTTAGTGTAGCAACAAACTATAGGTTTGGATTCGCCCAAAAATTAAATGAAAAAGCGTGGTACTTGCCTTCTTTAACCAATTAAAGGGAAACCTTTTACTACACCATCACAATGGCCTCCATTCACAAAGTGCTGGCCGGTAATGACATTTCACATACAGGTGGTTTAAGCTTAAAAACAAACGTTTTCTTAAAACCAGTTTCCTGCACAATACTCTAGATGCAAAAATGCAGCCTATTAAAGTCAATAGGCTGCATCTTGATTGTGTGCAGGGATAAAAATACCACACACGGCTCCCGATACTACAGGAGTCGGGGCTTACTGCTCATGCCCGGCCATGTGCGCACAACTTCCGTGGCCAGGAGCGTTGTGCGCAGAACACTCCTGGCTGCAGGAGCCCTCATGGCTGCACTGCACCGACTGGCCCGAAGTTCCCGGGAGCTATAACGGAGGATCCAGGAGGGGGAAGAGGATGGCGGGAGAGCGATCTGCTGGAGGAATCCCCAGGTACAGTAAAAAATCTATTTTATAATCTCAGGTACACTTTGAAGGACAACTGAGGTGAGAGGGATATTGGAGGCTGACATGCATATTAAACAATACCAGTTGCATTGCAGTCCTACTGATCTTGCTGGCTACAGTAGTTTCTGAAACAAGCATGAGGCAAATCTTGTCAGAAACCTCTGATCTGCATGCTTGTTCAGTCTATAGCTAAATGGTAGAAGATCAGCAACACAGCCAGGCAATGTGCATGGTTTAAATGAAATACAGTAAATATGGCAGCCTCCATTTACACTCCAGTTGTCCTTTAAGCTTTTGACTGTCTCGGGTACATGGCAGATTTTTAATGTTTAGTTGCCATACTCTCCACCAGGCCTGGATTTAGATCCACAGAGGCCTATAGGCACAGGTGTCCTGGCAACTTAGATTTTACCCACCATGAACTTACAAACCCCCACCAAAGTGCACCACAAGTGTGTTGACTGGAAAAGCTGTCACTTCTCCCTTACTTCCTTTGCCCGTCATAGGTAACTACAGGGTGTACATTTACAAAGGGCACCTGATGTAGGCATTCGGTGTAGCCAAAAAGTTAGTTTTTAGGTTATAAAAAGCATGCTGTTATAGGCAAAATTTATTTGGCTACAAAAGGGCTCTGGATCTAGCTGAGAAAAGTGATTACTATGACCTAGCTTCTCCCTACTCTCACACAGAAACCACCTGGTGGTGCCTAACCCCAAGACCTCCCCTGCTTGTGATGCCCAATCCTAACCATCCCTACACCCCGAATCAAAAATCTTGGCTATATAAAGGGGTGCCTTTTGTAGCAAAATCAAAAATCTTGTAGCCGAATGAAGTATATGGGCTACAAAGGGACGCCGTTTTCTAGCCGAATTGAAAACCTTGTAGCCAGAAAAACTCGGGCACCCTTTTCACCACCTAGTAGCTCATAGTTGCAGAAATAACATTGCCGTCTATGGAGGCGCCCCTTTAATACAGATGGCTCAGGTGCCCTTTTCAACTGATCCCAACTACAGGTGCCCCTTAGTATTAGGTAGCCCCCTCGATATTATGTAGCTAGAGGTGCCCCTGACTGAAGGGAGCTCTCGTCAGTGGAATGCCGAGAGCTTTGCTGAGAGTAACCTCTCATTTACACACTCAACAGGACTCTGCATAGGGAAGATAGGAAGGAGGGAGTGAGCCGCCTTTCCATCAGGTGCCTGTAGGCACATGCCTAAAGTGCCTTATTGTAAATCCCACCCTGCTCGCCAATTAAACTATACATACCTCCCAACTTTTTGAGATGAGAAAAAGGGACACTTAAGCCATGCCCCTGCCACACCCCGGTCACGCCCCCACCACGTCCTTAGTCACGCCTACGATAAAGATTTCATAAGAAAAATGTTCTTTTATCATTCAAACCACACTGGTCCTTTCTGTCCTGGTTCATTTTCCTTCATAGTAACATTTTAAAATTAGTAATATATCAATTTAAAGGATGTGAATAAAGTTTAGAGTCAAACACATTTTTAGTAGAGAAATATATATATTTATATAGAAAGAGGGACAAAGTCCTGAAAGAGGGACAAATGAGGGAAAAAGGACAGAGGGACAGGGCTTCCAAAAAGGGACTGTCCCTCTGAAAAAGGGACAGTTGGGAGCTATGTATGGATTTTATCTGTTCCCTGTACTCAGGTGTGTATGTGGAGTGTTTCACCCTTCCTCTTTGTATATCATTTCTTTACCCCCACTCTGTCTCCACAGGTGACAAACTTTGAAGTCTATGTACCAGAAGATCTTGGTGAGCTGCTGCTGGTACAGCTGTCTACAGAGCCATACAAGGCCTTCAACATGGATGCCTGGTACTGCCAGTATGTCAATGTCACCAGCCCTGCTGGCAGTCTATACCGGTTTCCAGTCTACATGTGGATCCCTTCCTCAACAACTGTGGAAATCCCAGAGGGAAAGGGTAAGGTATACTTCAGTATTAACCTGTACCGTGGATAACTGAGCAGGAATAAAATGGCGCATAGCTCTGCGGCTACTTTCTGGTGTGCCATTCAAATGCATGGAAAACTTAATTTAGTGGTTTCAAGCCTAACATTATAGCGCCCGGACACTCCTAATACAGGGAGGAAATTATGGTGGATATATGGAGGAGGGCTAGTGTCGCTGAGGGAATAGCTGCCTGTGGTGTGGGAGGGAACAGCTGCCAGGGGCAAAGTGTTGTAGTAGATGTGCGCAGCGAGTGGGGGGCCAGCTCCTGCCCTCTGTCCCTCACCTTGGGAGCCCCTCCTTTTTAAATGATACCCAAAGTGACGTGTGACACGAGATAGAGATGGGTATGTACAGTGCCTAGCACACTGTCAGGAACCGGCCCGGCGGCACGCCTGCAGATACGGTTCCCGACTGCGGGTTTGACTAGATTGAGAGGGGAAGCAGCCTTAGTTGAGCTAACACAAGGCTGTAACCCCTTTAGAACACTTCTCACTGCCACCACTAGCTGTTGCTAGACACTTCCACTCTGCTGTTAAGTGATCTGCACGCAATCCGCATTTTCATATTCGGGTCAGCTTTGCGCTTTAGGCCGAATACGGGAATGCCACACACTGTACAATTGTACAGTAGCAAGGCACAATCAGGCACTGACTTTGTAACGCAAGTTACACTGCAGTCTCTTCTAGGCTATGAGCGTCAGCTTAGTACAGCAGAAGTCAAACTTATTAAATGATTTAATATTCCAGAAAAAAGTGGAACAATGCAGAACATAATAGATACAAAAGATTTACAAAAAAAGTAAAATTACAAAAAAGTTACAAAGGTACACAAGACAGGTTGCAGAAATAAAAGGGAAATAAACGTTACCAGCGTATAAAGAACGTTGTTGCAAGAGAACGCAACTTCTGACCAGTAGTGACCGGGGCAGCTCTAGTGTCTTGGCTATCTCAGAGGAACTACAAGTTGTGACTATCCTAGGCTACTTGTATAGTCCGAAGTGGGGCCTGGAGGTATTTAATGTTCAGTCCCAAAACTAATTATTATTTAGTATTTATATAGCGCCGACATATTACGCAGCGCTGTACAGTGTGTATATGTGTGTGTGTGTGTGTGTTCACTAACTGTCCCTCAAAGGAGCTCACAATCTAATCCCTACCATTGCCATATGTCTATATTGTGTAGTGTAAGTACTGTAGTCTAGGGCCAATTTTTTAGGGGGAGCCAATTACCTTATCTGTATGTTTTTGGAATGTGGGAGGAAACCGGAGTGCCCGGAGGAAACCCACGCAGACACGGAGAGAACATACAAACTCTTTGCAGATAGTGCCCTGGCTGGGATTCGAACCAGGGACCCAGCGCTGCAAGGTGAGAGAGCTAACCACTACGCCACTGTGCTGCCCTAATGCAATTAGGGCAGCACTAATCCAATTTCCCAGATTGTTCAGTTTGTCATATCCTTTCTGTGATATGCAAACTTCAAAATTTTCCTGCTTTTGATCTTTGCAGGGATTTCCCAGGTGACAGCACTGACAGGTGACAACTTGAGCAAGGCTTTAAAGTTAACATTCCAGCAGGCTGTCGTGTGTAAATTGCAGAGTTTCCTGTTAGCCTTTGAAGTTCTCAGACTCAGTTGGTCTGGATTTGTATATTGGGATAATGGGCTGTCTACATGTACACAGAGTTCAAAAGCCATGCAGACCCAGACTATTCTTTGCCAAGTGGCTGCTAATTAGCAGCACCCTGCTACCAGAGGGACTAAATGCAAATGTAGTTGTCATTGACATACAATCACAGCTTCCCCCAAAGCCAGGCTGGGTTTTAGCAAACCTACACATGACACAGACAGAAAATGTGAAAATATGGTTTTCACCAGATCCAAATAACTATGCTGTGTGTTTTTTTTTTTTTTTTTTTTTTTTTTTTTTTCTCTCCTGTGCCTGAAATAGTTAACTATCAGGTATGTAAGTGGCTGACTCAGTCTTGACTCAGAAGGAAGTGACTGCAGTGTGACCCTCACTGGTAAGAAATTCCAACTAGAAAACTCTTTCCTAGCAGAAAATTGCTTCTGAGAGCAAGAAAGAGTTAAAAAGGGGAATTTCTTATCAGTGAGGGTCACATTGCAGTCACTTCCTGTCTGAGTCAAGACTGAGTCAGCCACATACATACCTGATATTTAACTATTTCAGGCAGAGAAAGAAAAAAAGGAGCACAGCATAGTTATTTGTGTGCTAGGCACTGTACATACCCATGTCTATCTCATTATGTCACATGTCACTTCGGGTATCCTTTTAAAGAGGAACTCCAGTGAAAATAATGTAATAAAAAGTGCTTCATTTTTACAATAATTATGTATAAATGATTTAGTCAGTGTTTGCTCATTGTAATATCTTTCCTCTCCCAGATTTACATTCTGACATTTATTACATGGTGACATTGTTACTGTGGGCAGGTTATGTAGCTGCTCCTAGCTGTTTTGGCTGTTAGAGACAGCTGTAAACAGCTAATTCCTGTCTGTGAACATTGTTACATTGTGGCAGTTTGCCCAGAGTACTGCGGTACCCAGAGCTTCTTGTGGGAGGGGTTTCAGCACAAAATCAGTCATACAGCGCCCCCTGATGGTCTGTTTGTGAAAATCATTATATTTCTCATGTAAAAGGGGTATCAGCTACTGATTGGGATAAAGTTCAATTCTAGGTTGGAGTTTCTCTTTAATGGTAGAGTCAGCACATCACTCACCTCCCCAGGTTCCAATCTTCAGCAGATGTTAGAGCTACAGGTCTTCGCCATTTCTTCTCTCTGCAGTGCCGCTCACACTGAATCAGGAAGTAGTGTGAGCGGCATTACAGAGAAGACAGTGTAGACTTGGAGCTTTAGCATCTGCCAGAGCCTGGAGAGACTGTTGCTGTATCTTCTGCTAACGACATGAATGGAAGGGCCCCCTGAGGTGAGGGATAGGCTAGAAGTCAGGTCTCCCTCCTACGCTCCACCCTCGGCCTTCTGCAACGCTGCTGGAAGCGAACCATCAAACGGTATTTCACGATTTATTTTAATAACCGTATTTACCGTATTTAACAATTTGTTTTCAATGCAAAATAGTGTTTAAAGATCAAACTATCGCCAACAGTGCTGCTCATCAGGATTCCGGATATCCGGGTAACCCGGATAATCAGAGCTTTCAGCTATCCGACCGGATTCAGATTCCGGATACCTGGACCCAAATCCGGGTAGTTATCTGCAGATAGTTGGTCGCATGCCGGATATCTGGATCCAGGTACTGTTACCATGGAGATGACGTCCATGATGTCATTCAGCCAATCAGAGGGCTCCCAGCTTAAGCCCAAGCAACCAATCAGAGGGGAACCTTGGCCAGTTCCTCCTGTATATAAGGAGGGGGCCATGATGAGCATTTCGTCCTTGCTTTGTGACTGCCACAGAGACAACTCCAGTGTGTTTGGCTGAAGCAAGTGCATCATCTGAGTGATAAACCCAGCGTTTTTGTACTTAAACACCACCTGTACACTATTGTTTTACTGTGTTGTAGTTAGCCAGTCTGTGTATAGTGTGTTAGTGTCAGTCTGTCAGTCTTTCAGCTGCAGCAGATGCCTGTGCCTGCTAGTTAGGTCCTGTGTCTTTGTCTGTGTGCTGCTGTGTGTGCACACAGTCCAAGCTCCTTGCTGCTGGCTGGCCTGCTATTAGCCTTAGTAGTTAGGTAGTTAGTATTACTGTGTTGTGTAGTTGCAGTGCTTATTAGTTGTAGGCAGGGCCGGATTACAGACCAGGCAACAAAAGCAGTCGCTTGGGGCCCCATTCAGAGTCAAAGGGGCCCCATCAGCACATAAACCAGCCCTCGCCATCCTGTCAGCGGTGGCTGGATGGTATAATGGTTAAAGGGACTCTGAGCAGTGCAGTAACTATGGAAAGATGCATATCATTTTAAAGCTCTTTCTCCTCTTTCCAATGGTATATAAACGGCCGCCCTATGCCTTTTAGTTTTCGCTATTTTCGCGATCGAAATCTCAGCCCCAGGACGGCTTTTCTCCAAAGTCGGCAGCTCGATTCAGCACAATGCAATGAAATATAAGGAACCCAGGGGGATATAATTACAAACATCATGCTGGTAGGTGTGAGGATGTAATTAATTTAATTTAGTTGTGGGTATGCTTAAAGGCATACCCACAGGCACTGCTCGGAGTCCCTTTAACCATCTTAGCGGTATGGACGAGCTCAGCTCGTCCATCCCCGCCGATGGCTGCCGGTCAGGCCCTGGTGGGCCGATTTTTACGAAATAAAAAGCAGCACACGCAGCCGGCACTTTGCAAGCCGCGTGTGCTGCCTGATCGCCGCCGCTCCGCGGCGAACCGCCGCAAGCAGCGGCGAAAGAGGGTCCCCCCAGCCGCCTGAGCCCTGCGCAGCCGGAACAAATAGTTCCGGCCAGCGCTAAGGGCTGGATCGGAGGCGGCTGACGTCAGGATGTCGGCTGACGTCCATGACGTCACTCCGCTCGTCGCCATGGCGACGAAGTAAGCAAAACACGGAAGGCCGCTCATTGCGGCCTTCCGTGTTACTTTTGGCCGCCGGAGGCGATCAGAAGAACGCCTCGAGTGCCATCTAGTGGGCTTTCATGCAGCCAACTTTCAGTTGGCTGCATAAAATAGTTTTTTTTAAATTTAAAAAAAACCCTCCCGCAGCCGCCCTGGCGATCTTAATAGAACGCCAGGGTGGTTAAGGGCTCTGCCTCTGACACAGGAGACCAGGGTTGGAATCTCGGCTCTGCCTGTTCAGTAAGCCAGCACCTATTGAGTAGGACACCTTAGGCAAGTCTCTCTAGCACTGCTACTACCTATAGGACGCGTCCTAGTGGCTGCAGCTCTGACGCTTTGAGTCCGCCAGGAGAAAAGCGCAATATAAATGTTATTTGTCTTGTCAAATGATGCCGTGAGCTGCTGATTGTCTTCAGAGCCAGGCTCTCCTCCTAGGTCCCCCTCCTGCTACTGTGCACTCTGCTGTTGCCCACTCTGCCCTACCTTCTCACAGAGAACCACAGCTGCAGCAAGAATGATAGCAGCTGATGGCAAACGCTCACTCACCTATCCATGATCCAAGCGATAGAGATCCCGTCATCTGAAACCCATCTGTCTCTTCTACAGTGCAGCCGCTTGCTCTGAACTTCCTGATTCTCAGATCAGACATGAAGTAGGAAGTAGTAATAGTAGTAGTAACAGAGCGGCAGCACTCTAGAGGAGACAGATGGGCTCCGGATGACGGGACCTCTATTGCTTGGATTGCAATAGGTTAATGTGAGTCATCTGGTGCTGTCATTCTCCCCCGCTGCGGCTGCCTTCTTTGCTGGACTATCGTATTCACTGGGATGGAGGCTGCATGGTGGCTGTCTAGTTTGGGAGGAAATCGGTTGTTCGGTGGTGGGGGTGGTTATGTAATTCTGTCTGGGGAATGGCTTCCAGTTTGGCGGTGTCCAGAGCTTTCTGCTATTGCCAGGGTGGAGATGCAGGGGGAAAGTGCTGCTGCTGTGATATCTGGCGCCCTCTTCACAGGGGTGCCCCAGCCCCTGAGTGCAAATGTCCCAGCCATTCATCTCTCACTCTGCATTTTGCCGCTGCTATTCCCTGCATTGTGCACCCACAGAGGAAAGCAGGCGGTTGCCCATAGCAACCAGTAGCTCGGCTGTCCCGGTGTGTGGCATGTTGCTGTGCAGCTGCATCTTCTGATTCTATTACGACATGATGGGGGGCACAAATCAGTTACTTTGCTTAGGGCCCCATTTAGCCTTAATCCGGCTCTGGTTGTAGGGTGGCCATCCGTCCGGATTTCTGCCGGACAGTCCGGTTTTTGGACCTGTGGTCCTCCGTCCGGCGAAAGGCAAGGGAGGACAGCCAAAAGTTCTCCTTTTCGGCCCTCTCCTCCATCTCCCTAACGCTGGTGGTGCACAGGCGCAGTGGCGCTGCCTGTGATGTCACACACGTAGCCGGCAACAGAGGTAGCGCGTCCGTGATAGGCGGGGGGGGAGGAGCCGACATCGCGCGCGAGCCAGCCAGAGCCGCACACAACTACACAGCAGGCAGCAGCCAGCCGCCATTAGCCACTGCCAGACAGTCGCTCCGTCCGCAGTCTGCACCCAGCCAGCCACTAGCCGCCGACTGTCTGCCAGTCAGTCGCTCTGCTCCTCCGCACTAGTGCCTGGCCTGCCAGTGCCACCAGCAACACTAGGCCTACCTGCTAGTAAGTAAGCCAGCAGCAGTACTAGTAGACAGTAGTGAGTCACGAGGAGTGAGGGAGGCCTGCTGACCGCTGTGCTGCCTATGAGATTGCAGTTTGTGGGGAAATGTGCTGCCTATGAGATTGCAGTTTGTGGGTGGGGAAATGTGCTGCCTATGAGATTGCAGTTTGTGGGTGGGGAAATGTGCTGCCTATGAGATTGCAGTTTGTGGTCGGCCGCCGAACTAACCTACATCCCATAGACTTTTACTATCCCTTCCCCTCCCCCAACCCTACTGGTATACATTTGATAGTGGATGTAGGCAAACTCGACGTGTACAGGGGCGTAGCAATAGGGGGTGCAGAGGTAGCGACCGCATCAGGGCCCTTGGGCCAGAGGGGCCCCAAAGGGTCCTCCCAACAACTGCAGTATTAGCTCTCTATTGGTCCTGTGCTCATAATAATCACTTCTATAGATACTTTGAATAGTGGTAATCATTAACAAACTGTTCCGCATCCCCTTCTAGCACCTCTGACACTGTAGTTGCCATTGGCAGGTTTTGGTGCGTCGTATCAATTGTTATGTATAGAGTGCTTGGGGGGCCCCATTGTAAAACTTGCATCGGGGCCCACAGCTCCTTAGCTACGCCACTGGACGTGTAGGTTATCACGTCGGAACACCGGCCCTCCACCATGTGGACTTTTGTGCCTCGGTAAGATGTCGTCCTTTTTAGGGTGTGATGTCGTCCTTTTTGGGGTTCTGCAAGTGGCCACCCTAATTAGTTGTGAGTAGTACTACTGTAAGCTGCCTGCTACTACAGATTATTGCAGTGCTGCAGCTGCTGTGCTGCTGTTCGAGCAGTGTCAGTGTGTCTTGTTGTACTCTGCGGTCTGTCACTCCGTGCTGATTCACAGTCCAAGCCCGCCGCCGATAATAAAGTACAAGTACCCCACACATCTGTGAAATCATCAACAGTCTTGTACTATGTCTGGCACTGGCAGCCGGGGGAGGGGCAGCGAGGCCAAGAGGAGAGGGAGCAACATTGCGGCCTGCGGCAGAACTGCTGACGGATGCCACAATCATTCTCCATTCCGCCGCTACCCACTGGCCGTCCAGCTGTTAGGGGGAGTCACGCTGCAGAGATGCAGCAGCTTGTTGCGGACATTTTCAAGCAGGGTCAGCGGCGCAAATTGGAGAGACTCTGCGCCTGTGATGCACCTGATGGTGGACGACGACGAGCAGGCCAGTGAGGCCACCGCCAGCCCTAGAGAAAACCTTCTGAGCAAAATTGGCTTTGCGGAAGAGACTGAGATGCTGACAGTAATGTTGGGGGGGGAGCCCGTCCATGATGTGTCAGCAGAAGAGGAGTTTGAGACGGGCTCATCATCCCAGCAGTTGTTTTATGAGGGGGAGTTTGCTCTTGATGATGAGGTGAAGGACACAGACTACCAGCGACCAGAGGGGGATGTCAGCTCTGACTCGGAGGAGGATTCAGTGGTTCTGGCACGCAGGATCAGCAATGCAGGAATTGGCAGGAGCAGCAGTGGGCATGGAATGCATGACCCACAGCCTGCTGCTCTATCTGCCAGTATCACTACTACCACCAGCTGCATCACTCAACCCCAGGCCCCCAGCCACCACTGGGAGAAAATCTGCATCAGCATCCTCTTCTGAGAAACGGAAGGGAAAACTGCAAACCCCAATATGGCAGTTTTTTTCCATCTGCCCTCACTTGATAGCAAGTTTGTAACCCCTCCACTTATGGCACCTCCAGCTTCATCAACCATCTGGCCAATAAACGCCAAACGGAGCATTTGGAATTCAAGAGGCTGAAGGATGCTGGTGCTGGCCCTTGCAGAGGTCAGAGCAGCATAACCCCCTCTGCCACTCCTGCTGACACTGAGGCCTGTTCAGGCAGCCAGTCCTCCTCAGTGGTCTCCTCTGCTCCCTCCTCGGCTTCCCGTGCAAGCCTAAAATGCTGCCACCACCACCAGACCCTGCTGAGTGACTTTTTTTTTTTTTTTTTGTCAGGGCTCAGCAGCCTCCTGGCAGCCGTCGCATACGCCAGCTGGGTCAGTTTGGAAGGGGGTGAGGGGATAGCAGCATCATCACCCTAGTGGGTGGTGCCACCCCGCAGCAGGGTCAGGGGAAGTGCAGCAGGATCCAGCTCTGATCCGGATCCATCCTCCGGCAAACCCACCGCCAAACACCCTCGCCTCAGCAACAGCGTGAAGGCCCGCCACTGCCAAGCGCTGCTGCAGATGGTCACCCTGGGGAAGAATACTGTCAGCAGACCATGTCCTGGCCCAGCTCCGAGAGCAGGAGAGGAGTTGGCTGACCCCCAGAGGCCTCAGTCTGAGAGGTGGTGGCCAACAATGGGGCAAACCTGGTTGCCGCCATCTACCGGGGAAACCTCCCCTGTCTGGCCCATGTCCTGAACCTGGTGGTGCAGAAATTCCTGCGCACCTACCAGGGGATGGACACTCTCTTTAGGGAGCGGCAAGGAAAACGGTGGGTCATTTTCGCAGCTCAGGTGGTGCCACAGCGTCCCTGGAAGCCGTGCAGCTGGAGCTGATCCTCCCACGGCACCGGCTCATCATAGACGTTCCAACA
This sequence comes from Hyperolius riggenbachi, assembly GCF_040937935.1. Taxonomy (NCBI): domain Eukaryota; kingdom Metazoa; phylum Chordata; class Amphibia; order Anura; family Hyperoliidae; genus Hyperolius; species Hyperolius riggenbachi. Next base: position 71,367,291 of record NC_090647.1, read on the forward strand.
CGCTGGAATTCCACCCTGGCAATGTTGGAATGTCTGGTTGAACAGAGGTGGGCTGTCAACCTCTACCTGGCCAAAGCCACCATGGAGGCCAACTTGTTGGGGACTGGCACCACCCACCTCCCGGACATCATCCTCAGTGCTGATTGGGGAAAAATGCAGCTGGTGTGCTTGGTGCTGGCACCCTCCCTGGAGGCCACCAACGTGGTCAGCAGGGACCATGCGTCGCCGGGTGACCATGGTGTGCATGCTGGAAAAGGACCTCGATGCTCTGTTGGCATCCCCCCCAGCAGCTCAAAAAAACTCACAAACCTTTAAATCCCATTCACATTTGCTTACACTCTCTCTCTCTACCTTCTGCTCTTGCAGCTGGTGATGTATCACCTAATCCCGGGCCACAGCCTGCTGCCAGACAAGATTCCCCTGCTCGCCTGCTTCACACACTTTACAGCCCTCTGTCCACAAATGACCTCAACATCTGTCTTCGCCTCAACCTTGCTTCCATCCATCCCACCCACAAACACATGCTCCCCCTACCCTGCGGTCTCTGGAATGCCAGATCCATTCGCAATAAACTTACAGTGGGCCACGACCTCTTCCTCTCCAAATCACTCACCATCCTTGCTCTCAGAGACGTGGCTCACCCCCTCTGACTCTGCCGCAGAGGCTGCCCTCTCCTACGGTGGGCTTCACCTCAGCCAAGCCCCCAGACCAGACAACAGGACGGTGGGGAAGGGTGGGTCTGCTCCTCTCCCCATCCTGCACCTTCCGTGTCCTCACTCCACCTCCCTCCCTACAATTCACATCATTCGAGGTCCACACTATCCACCTCTACAATCCCCTCCCGAGCTCCACACCACAATTTCTCGATAACCTTGCATCCTGGCTCCCACACATCCCCTTCTCTGACCTCCCCACCATCATCCTCGGATTTCAATATTCCCATCGATTAACCCAACGACTGTCGCAACCTGGCTACTCACCATAGCCAACTCACATGGCCTAGTACAACACACCAACACCCCCACCCACACTGCAGGTCACATTCTTGACCTTATATTCACTAAATCCACCATTACAGACCTTGACATCGCACCCTTCCCACCCTCAGACCATCACCTTCTCACCTTCAACCTCCTCACAGAAGGCACCTCCAAACTACCTGCCCACCCACTTGGCCGATGGCGGCGAGACCTACACTAGCTCAACCCTAGTGTCCTTGCTGACCCCCTCCATGCCATCGCCTCCACTCTCCCCACCTTAACCTGTCCTAATCTTGCTGCAGCTCAGTATTGTCAAACTCATCCGCCCTAGAGAAAGCTGCTCCCCAATATTCAGCCACAACCGCCCCCTAACCCCCAGCCCTGGCGCACTACCCATACTCACAACCTCCAGAGGGTAACGCGCCACTGAATGGAAATGGAGGAAAACTCAACTTGGATATTTTACAGTACAAGACTAACCCGTTGCAGTTCCACACTGCCCTTGCTGATGTGAAGCAAGAATACGTTAAGAATCTCATCTGAGGCTGAGCACAAGCTTCCAACCCCTGGCATCTTTTTGCCACATTCAACTCCCTGCTTAAACTCGCCCTCAGTTTCCTCCTTCTCTGCCACAGATTTAGCCACCCACTTCACCAACAAAATTGTCTCCATCAGGAAACATCCAATCTTTACCTCCCAACCAGCTCCTCCTCCACACTATCCTCCCCTCACCTCCTTCACACCTACTACCACTGAGAAAATCCCCATCCCTTCTGATTTACTCCAGCCTCACTTCATGGATTTGGCCCTAGTCCTCACTATCCTGTTTAACCTCTCCTTATCCAAAGGCACCTTTCCCTCAGACTTCAAGCATGCCACTGTAGTACCCCTGCTCCAGAAACCCTCCCTTGACCCCCTCACCCTCCAACTACCGGCCTACCTCTCTCCTCCCCCTTTGCCTCAAAACTCCTTGAGCGTCTGGTTCACAAACGCCTGACCCAGTACCTCAATGCCAACTTTCAGCAGCTTTTTGACAGTAGATCATCCCCCTACTCCTCCAGTCCATGGGCATTCACGACCTCGCCCTGACATGGCTTTCATCCTACCTCTCCAACCGCTCCTTCACAACCTCCTTCAATGAGTCTTCATCCACCCCCAAACACCTCTCGGTGGGAGTCTCCCAAGGCTCAGTCCTTGGCCCCCTACTGTTCTTCCTATACACATCCTCCTCCATTGGCAAGGTTATCTCCTCCATGGGTTTTAACTATCTGTATGCTGATTACACCCAGATCTTCCTCCATGCCCCTAACATATCGCCCACTACATGGACAAGGTCTCCTCCTGCCTATCAGTAGTGTTGGGCGAACAGTGTTCGCCACTGTTCGGGTTCTGCAGAACATCACCCTGTTCGGGTGATGTTCGAGTTCGGCCGAACACCTGGTGGTGTTCGGCCAAACTGTTCGGGGTTCGCCGAACTGCTGAATGCATGGCCGAACAGGGCCCCTGTTCGGCCGAACAGGGCCCTGTTCGGCCGAATACTGCCCCCCATGGGGTCGCAGGCATAAGGGGGGAGCATGCCCCGATCGCGGGGGGGGTCGGAAATTCCCCCCACCCCCTCCGCTAGCGCTCCCCCCTCTGCTCGCTTCCCCATACAAAAAGTTTAAAGCAAGTTCAATAGTACCTGGTGGCACTGGCTGGCAGTGGAGTGAGGAGGAGGAGGAGTCCGAGTAGCAGAGTGACGTTGAGGCCGGGCAGCGGGCGGTTCAGCGCTAGTACCCTTGTGGTACTTCCGCCCTTTCTCTGACCTCACGTCCTCGTATGCGTCATCACGCAGAGGACGTGAGGTCAGAGAAAGGGCGGAAGTACCACAAGGGTACTAGCGCTGAACCGCCCGCTGCCCGGCCTCAACGTCACTCTGCTACTCGGACTCCTCCTCCTCCTCACTGCACTGCCAGCCAGTGCCACCAGCCCAGGTACTATTGAACTTGCTTTAAACTTTTTTTATGGGGAAGCGGGCGGAGGGGGGAGCGCTAGCGGAGGGGGTGGGGGGAATTTCCGACCCCCCCCCCCCCCCCCGCGATCGGGGCATGCTCCCCCCTTATGCCTGCGACCCCATAGGGCCCCCAAAATGGGCATGTTCGGGGGTCCCATTGACTCCCATTGAGTTCGGCGTTCGGGCCGAACATGCCGAACATCTGGCCCATGTTCAGCCTGTTCGGCCCGAACCCGAACATCCAGGTGTTCGCCCAACACTACCTATCAGCTATCTCCTCCTGGATGTCCGCTAGGTTCCTGAAACTAAATCTAGGCAAAACTGAATTTTTGATCTTCCCACCCTGGTCATCCCTGAACCTCCCAGATGTGCATGTCACTGTTAACCACACTACCATTCGCCCTATCTATCTTTCAAACCCGCTGTCTGGGTGTCACCCTGGACTCTGCACTCTCCTTCACTGCCCACATCCAAAACCTCACAAAGTCCTGCAACCTCCACCTTCGTAACATCTGCAAGATCCACCCTTTCCTGACCTCCAAACTCCTCATCCATGACCTCATAATTTCCCGCCTTGACTACTGCAATGCCCTTCTATCTGTCTGGTCTCCCTATGGCTCGAATAGCCCTACTGCAGTCCATCATGAATGCAACAGCCAGAAGTATCCACTCCTCCCATCGCTCCACCACAGTGGATCCCCTCCGTGAATCACTCTACTGGCTTCCTATCCAGTCCAGAATCAGATTCAAGATACTGTAGCTGACCTACAAATCTGTCCACAAAACGTGTCCAACATACATTTCTGATCTTGCTCAGAGGTACACACCTCAACTCCGCTCCTTGAATTAACTTTGTCTGACCGCCCCCCGCATCGCCCAGTCACATGCACGCCTCCAGGACTTCTCAAGAGCTTCTCCAACACTATGGAACTCCCTTCCTCCACCCATTAGGGCAGCCCCCTCCAACATCTTCAAGAAGGCCCTCCAAACTCACCTTTTCACCCTGGCCTACTACCCCTCACAAGTGCTCTAAACCCGCAGCTGAACTCTGATCCCATACCTTTTGTGTCCCTACCTCTCCCTCTAGGTTGTAAGCCTTTGGGCAGGGTCTTCCTTTTTGTGTCCTACCTTATCAAGCACCTCCATTACTGTGAACCTATGCTATGCATTGGAGTGAACCTTACTTGTCTAATCTCCATGCTCCATCCAGTGACTAAGCATTACCTTCCCTTCTACTCTTACTGTGCTGTGATCTGGTTTTTCTTGTATTCCTGTATTGTCGTATTGCTGTATGTCACCCCTAAATATTGTATGTAACCTAAACTGATGTACAGCGCTGTGTAATATGTTGGCGCTTTATAAATACAACAAATAAAAAAAAAATACCTGTGCTGCTCATAGATGAAAGCAAGTTCACACAGAATACATGTGACGGAGTCTGGAGATGGCACGGAGAGTGTTCTGCTGCCTGAGCCATCCTCCAGCATGACCAGTTTGTCAGTGGGTCACTAATGGTGGCCTAGCACTATGCTTATTGATCAACAATGGGTGCAGACAAACTGTTAACCTTTTTTCTATGGTACATTCATATTTGGTGCGATGGGTTCTGGAAAGTGACACGGTGTATATTGAGCATTTACAGTAGCAGTAAAGCATACTTTCAGTTTACTGTATGAGTCACACCTCCCTTCTAATCTGACTTCTCACCATGGTTGTGATCAAATCACAAATTGTGTATAGTTGGGTAGAACCCTAAGCCATAGTCTGAACAAGACTGTAGATAAGATGGCTCTGACTCTATTCGCTGCTTGCCTTGAGTAAAGGACCGAGGATCTGCCATATGCTCATAGTGGCAGTGTTGAAATGCGTTCCTGTCTTTTCAATGCACTAAAAAAATGAATTAAATTTAGCAAACAAGATGGTTTTTCAGGTATCTTCAAATTCACTACACATATATGGCAAAGTTCTGTGGGTCCAGACTGACCTTGGAGGCTGTGGCCTGGAAAGAACAATGTTGGCTCACCTTGATAAACCCTTGTCAACACGGTACTTTGAACTAATGAATACTACTCCTAGCCTAACTAGATGTCAGTCGCTGGAATAGGGAGATTCCAGATCTCGATGGCACAGACTAGGAGATCCTGCAGGATTTCAAGACAAAAGGCCGCTTAATACGGTTTAAGTTTCTGCACAGGACATATTCATCTTATACATACGCGCAGGTGTTTAATAACTCTAACAATCCCAATTGTCGTGTGTGGTGGGATCCGAATCCTTCTTCCACATGTTTTGGGAATGCCCGGTGGTTGGTTTTTCTTTCCAAAAAAAAAAAAAATGCCTTATTTAATATCCTATCAATACATCTGCTGGTTTTCCTTGCTTGGCCTATTTGATGGCATTCCCCTGGTAAGCGCTATCAATATTCGGTGAGAATTTTGATGTTTTTAATGCACAAAAGGAGATTTTGTGTACATGGATAAGTCATCGACTAACTTGTGGAAACGTCCAATTACAGGTGCTGTTTTTTTTCTTCTTCTCCCTTTCTCTGTCCTCTTGTATGTTTCCCCCCCCCCCCCCCCCCCCTTCATCCTTTAGGCTACCTCGGTACAGGTTGTAATACGGCTATACTAGAATATGCACAAGTGGACGTAATATTATCTTGGTAATAGATTTAGCCAATAAATGTCTTCAACTGACAAATGACAATGATGCATGTTTCACTACTGCTTAGGCGTGTATTGCACTGTACCTGCTAGGATTATGTAGCTCTGTTATTGTGTAAGTGCCTTTCCCACATTTTTCTACTTTCCCTGTTCTTGTTCTGTATAATATTGATTTGTTAGAATGCTTTCCTCAATGTTTCCTGATGCCTAAGATTGGTAAAGGCACACTTGTTGGACATTTCCATAGCAGTGCACTATAGTTTAAATTTTTATAAAGGGTTATTTGGTTACAACAAGCTGAACATGCATCAGAAGAAGGCCTCTTGCACACTGCATGCATTTCCGATTCAGATTCCGCTTTTTAATCCAGTTTTTACATCTGATTCAGATTCCGATTTGCAGTGTGCAGGGAGCAAACTGCAAATCGGAATCTGACTCGGATGTAAAAACTGATTAAAAAGCGGAATCTGAATCGGAATCACTTGCAGTGTGCAAGAGGCCAGAGGGTTGGTCAAATCCAAGTTGATGTGGTGTTTATAAATTTAATCTATGCAGCTTGAAAATGGAACAATGCAGTAACTCCAAGGCTTGGGGTGTGGGTTTTTTTTTGGACTCTGAGCACCTCTCATGGGCATGCCTTAAGCCAGACTACTTCCAACAGTCGTGCTATGACCCCTCTGGAGGAGCCTCTTGCAATGGCCATGCATGTCACTTCCTCTTCCTGCTTCATTCAGTGGTGCACTTCTCTAACAGAGAAGCCAGGGATGACCCGGAAGTTATAACATAGCCAAGATGGCAGCGGCGATTTTAAATTGAAATCTAATAGAAATGATTTGATGTAGAACGGCGATTCAGGCATCAAATGAAAGCACACAAGCTACAGAAAGGTAAGCATCTAAGTACTTTGCAGTACTGGTCAGTCTTAAAGGCATGCCCATGACAGGGGTGGGTTTTTTTTGTTTTTGTTTTTCCCTTTAAGCTTCATATATTTGCATACAGAAGTTGCATAAACCTGCTTTAAAGAGGAGCTGTCAGCCATACTATCTCAGAAAAACAAACACATATATAAGTACTTGCTCTATTTAGCGTATGTATTGCACGGTTCGCATTTTGAATTTAGAGTTGTGTTTTGTTTTTTTTTTTTTGTTTTTTTTTTTTGTTTTGTTTTTTGCTCTACAGTTAAAAACAAAAAAACAAAAAAAAAACAAACAGAAAATCCTTCTTAGCATTTTTCCATTTTAAGTGTGGCTATTTTGCAGCCAATCCTGATGTCCTTTCCTCCCTTACTCTCCTCTGCCTGATTGTGTATGTGTATGCATTTGACCGCCCTCAACTATAGAAAGTGCGTAGTCTCAGCATGAGAAATATTGGCCAATCAGAGAGGAACAGAGGTGTGGGAGGGGAAAACAGGAGGGAAAGAGGCTTCAGCCAATCATTAGTTTAAGCCTGAGGGGAAATAAAGAAGCAAAAGGGGACAACCCAGCGCATGCCCTGCAACTTCCTTTTCTTTTTTTTTTTTTTTTTTTTTGTACCAAATAAGAGTCAGGTAAACTGGAGAATGATCATTTATCAACAAGAAAAGTGTTTTGTTTTTTTTTTTTTGTTTTTTTTTATTGCCTGGTTAGCATCCTTATTACTGGTTTACTACATAAAAATATAAAAATTTACTTTTATGCCTGACAGTTACACTTTTTTTTTTTTTTTTTTTTTTTAACAAAGGGAATCTGTATTGCTTTAACTAGAGTATGCCGCCATCCACATTCGCCACAACAAAGTGGCAACCTGACTATTCACTTACTATAGTGTGTTCTGTGCCATTCACCAGGTCTTAATAATCCATATCTGATGGCATACCACCTGCTTCTGTTACAGGTCAGTTATTGTCAGAAGATCTTCATCCTCTTCTCCTTAAACAGCGGGAAGCAGAACTGTTGAATAAGAGAAAAGCCTACAGGTGAGCAAGCATGCATTTGAAAGCACCTTCTGAAATGAGGACAAGTGGGGTACGGGATATCATAAACCTCTTATTGGCCTGTCTCACCCATAATGTACAATAATGCAAATGGATTAGGTATAGGGAGCACTAGGCTGGTTACAAAAGTAATACAAAATCTTTATTATTCAAAGCTGCATATAGTGTCACACATACAAAACCCCCTTTAAAAACAAGCAAAGTGACCTGGCTATGAGATGCATCTAAAGGCCAAAATCGTCCCTTCTGGAGTGCACTCCTATAAAAAAAAAAAAGACTGACATGTCAGAACATTTTGGTATTCAGGCCCATATATAACATATGCCAGGTTGTGGGCAATCACCCGTTGGTAGCACGGAATCCTGCACCTTGGAGATTGCACCGCCCGTGTGCTAGAAGATACAATGCACGCCTCTATGTAAAGACATGTACGCTCTCATTACAGACACATATATTCGTGTCTAACCTCTAACTCCTATTGCACGCAGTGGAAGAACCAGAGACTCACGTGACCTGACAGGACGAATGGCGCCCGCATGGAGGGAGCAGCCACCTCTATTGTGACGGCGCACATAAGTTGAAGTCGTCAGTTGGCCTGGGTAGGTTGAGCAGTCCCATCTGGTATGCGGCAAAGGAGGAGGAAGAAAGGAGGAGGGAATGAAATAATTTGGCTTCCAGCAATTGCTGGAAGCCGAATTATTGTGTTTAAAATGTAACTTCAGCTTCGTCCTCTGCCGGCGCCAAAGTTGCTCCCTGTGCGCTGCTATAGCTGTAATTCCTATTACGGCCTATGGTGGCGCAGGCTGCACCCAAGTCTCTTGTGCTGGATTAAGTGTTCGCAGGAGGAGGTGAGCTGATGAAAGCCGGGTGCTCACCAAAATTAGCCGGGTTGAGCACCTGGCTAAAAGAGCCTGGGGAGAACACTGGACAGGGTTAGCTGCATTCTTGTCATATGGTCTAGGAGTAAGTGTGGCTTGGCTGGCTGCTTCAGCCTGAGAAAAACCTTTTGTAAGGGCCCATTCACACTAGAGCGCCTTTCAGGCGATTTCAGCATCGCTGGAAATCCCTAGCGTTTTGAAAAGCACTTGGTCAATGCTAAGTATATGTGGCTGTTCTCATTTAAGCATTTTGCGATTAGCGCAAATGCGTAACCTGCACCGTTTTTGAGCGATTAGTGCTTCAATGTTAAAGATAGGAGCGCTTCAAAATCGCCCCAGAAGCGCTGGGCTGTTCACAATCAGTGTTTTTCCTGCGCTTTTACTCAGTAAATATTGCAGATTACCCATAAAACACTGCAGTTTACCCATAAAACACCACTATTTCCTGTGTAGTGGCCATTTCCTGTATGGGAGAGCGACACGCGTGCAGTAAAATCGCTTAAAGTAAAACGCAGTAAAAACGCTATCCCATACAGTTAAATGCTCAAAATACTATTGAAGAGAGTGTAGAGATGGATGTGAGGATCTGCTGCCCGGCTTCCTGGTTGTGACGCGCTTCCGCCCACCCCTCCTCGTGTAGCTCTGGCTTTGGCTTCAGCTTTCCTGGTGTCCCGCTGTTTCTGGCTTGCCTGCGCTGTCTGGGCGGCGAGTCTCGGAGGCACTGTTGGACGCCTGCCAGTCCGCCTGCTGTCCCGTTGCTGACCCGTTGGTCGGGCGCAGCTGATCTGACACAGCGGGATTGTTACCTGGCTGCGGCGGACCTACTTGACCTGCTCGGCTCTGCCCGGGGGCTCTGCCCGGCTGCTCGGCTTCCTGGCTGTTTTGCCCGGCGCTCATATTTGTCCCAGCGGTCAGCTGTATCCGACGGTATCCAGTCTCCAGCGCACTCCACCTACATCTTTTCTGTTGTCGCTGCAGACCTCCGATTTCTGGTGCCCGGATCTGGTCTGCATTCCCTGCAGAGTTCCTGCTTCCTTCTATAGCTACCCGCTGTCCGTGCATACAGCGGGACAGCATCTGCCTCATCTACCTAAAGTACATATTATACAACGCCGTCACAGCAGAAGTCCCAGCAAGGAGAGCTAAGTACAAAGGCTTTGTGTTGTGTACCTATTGTGTGCTGTTTGCTGTATTGTGTCAGTTAAGAAAGTTAAGATTGTAAGATCGAATTCTAACAATGGCTACAGGTACAAGGAAAAATAAGGGCAACCAACCTGAAAAGGGGCTACATAACTTTGGCTTTGGTACAGGGGGAGCAGGTCAGGGGGAAGACCCTTTAAATAAACCCTCAACACCAAATAGAAAAGCAGAGGGTATGTTTTCTCCCCACGGATCGGTAACACCACAAGACATCATTAAACATATCAAAAAAATCTCAGAATTTTGCGACGTGGTCCAAAAATCAGTCAAAGAAACCCAAGGGCGGGGAGAAAAAAAATGCTAAAGAGGTACAACAGGCTATTCCCCAAGAATTACAACACTCAACCATACTGGTAACGGAGAATGAGGCTAACCAGGAATCTTGTGAGAACAGTTGTCCAAAGGGCCCTACATCCGATATAAACATAAGGGACCTAATGGAAGAATTCTCCGCAAAGATAAAAGTAACTATGGTTGAAACAGTGCAAGCTACTATTAAAGAAGCAGTGAGTTATGAATTTAAAATCATTAAAGAAGAATTACATCAGCTCATGGACAGAGTTGACAGGCTGGAAAAAAAATGTGGAGGAAGCAGTTAAAACCACTAATAAGCAATCAAATGATTTAGCAACACATAAAAAGATGATAAAAGAAATGACGCTAAAAATAGATGACCTTGAAAACCGAAGTCGAAGGAATAATATAAAAATTAGGGGTATCCCCTCCAATATTCCGGCCAAAGAACTACCCTCACTGGCACAAGAACTTTTTAAAGATCTTCTGTATAAGGACACTGAAAATAAAATTGTGATTGATAGAATCCACAGGATTGGTAGAGAAAGATCACAGAAAGAGGGGAAAAGTACAGATATCCTGTGTAGGATTCACTTTCATGAAAAGGAAGGAATTCTAAGTAAAGCGCGATCCCTGGGCAATATCGAGTTTAAGGGTTGGAAAATTGAGCTTTTTCCTGACCTTTCAAAACGAACTATCGATCGAAGAAGACAGTTAAAACCGTTACTGGAGGCGATTTAAAAAAAAAGAGGGCAATATTGCTGGGGTTTCCCCTTCTCGTTAAGAGCAACTGTAGATGGGAAAACATATAACTTGACAGATGGAGAACCACTGATAAATATTCAAAAGGCTTTAAAATTACCCACAATACATATCCCGGGCTGGGAAGAATCTGAGGCCTGACTTATGGCAGATGTGTAGGGATAGTTGGTCCCTGACTCTCTAGTAGGTGATCAATGTGTGTGTGTGTGTGTGTGTGTGTGTGGGGGGGGGGGGGGGGTAGGCATCAGATTGGGTAGTAGGGGCTCTATTCCTGTTACTATTGTTGATTGACAGGTCTAGAAGAGTCCGACGCAAAGAGTCAACAAGGTTGACAGAGCGGACTAGGTCCAAAAGAGATTGTTGGTTGTTGTTTTTTTTAAGTATGATTTCAAATGGGTGTGCGGCGGGTTGGTTGTCTATATATTGCCCTGGAGCCCTTCCCCCAGCCTGCATCTCCTCTTGCTCATCCACTTGCCCTGTTCTCCTCTAGCCGTGAATCATTTCTTTTGCCTATCGCTTTAAACAAAAAAAATAAAGATGTGTGAATTAAAAATCCTTTCTATGAATGTTAAAGGAGCCAACTCAGGCTGTAAGAGGAAGAATTATTGATGTGTTAAAAAATAAAATTGATATTGCTTTTATTCAAGAGACGCACTTTCAATTAGGGAAGGCTCCAACAATCTTTGATAAAAGATATAAGGAATGGATCAATAACCCTAATCGTCTTAAGAAAACATGTGGGGTTTCAATTATAAGAACCGGTCTGGATTTTTCTGTGGATAGAATATATAAGGATGATGATGATGCCAGGGAACTTATTGTATTCGGGAGGGTAAATGGAGACCCAGTAACACTTGCTAATATATATGCCCCAAACAGAGGCCAATCTGCCTCTGTGATCAATTTTATTAATAAAGTTAAAATTAAAGCTAATGGGATGATTTGGGAGGTGATTTTTAATCTACCTTTAAATGCTGAACAAGATACTTCCAAGGGCAGGTCATATCTGTCTAAAAATGAAATATCGGAAGTTCAGAAAGCAATTAGCAACAATAGAATGGTCGATATTTGGAGAATTAAAAACCTTAATGAAAGAGACTTCACATACTTTTCACATGTACATCAAAATTATTCTAGAATTGATTATTTTCTAGTCCAGCAGGATATTATATTATCAGTGACAGACGCAAAAATAGGACAAATTACCTTCTCCGACCACGCACCGGTGATTATATCTATTTTATTAGGGAAAAGAGCCACTGAAGGTAAACAATGGAAACTAGATACTTCCCTGTTGGATAATATTGATTATAGGCAACAAATTGCGAGTGCAATTAAAGATTTTCTAGACCTGAATGAAAACTGTCAGTTCATGTGGTATCCTATGGGACACCTTAAAATGCGTGATTAGAGGAATTCTAATTAGCATTAAAAGTAAAGTGAACAAAGAAAAGAATAATAAAATTAATAATTTACTAAAATCCTTACAACAAGCAGAAAGTGAACATAAAAAAAGCTCAACTATAACAACTTTATCAATCGTGACTGAAATTAGAACAGAACTTAATGGTCTCCTGAATAATAAATGTTCATTAGAACATAAAAAATTAAAAAAACGATATACATTGGGGAAAAACCAATCGGGGAAAGTCCTAGCCAATCTCCTGAAAGATAAAGGGAGATCTAATTTTATTCACCACATAACTGATAAAAAAAGGTACAATAATCCATGATACTAAACAGATCTCAAGAGAATTTTCCAAGTTCTATAATGAACTATATAATATGGACGAATCAAGCCTACTAAACCCCAAAAACTTCCTAGACAAAATAAACCTCCCAAAGGTAAGCTTGAATGATAAAACAGAATTGGAATCCCTGATATCCCTGGCCGAATTCTGCAGGACTGTAAAGGAGCTACCTAAAAAAAAAATGCCCAGGCCCTGACGGTTTTAATGCCGAGTTTTATCAATCATTCGCGAACATCTTAGCACCCCTCTTTTGCAAGCTTGTGAATAATGATGAAAACTCTATAATTTTCTCTAACGAATCAAACCGAGCAACCATAACTCTAATTCCAAAAGGGGATAAACCGAACCCAAGTTGTGCACAATTTCGACCTATCTCCCTCATAAATTGTGATGTAAAAATTTACACTAAAATATTATCAAATAGATTAAATAAAATAATTAGTCATCTTTTGGGGAATCAACAATCAGGTTTTATTAAAAATAAACAAATTAAGGATAATATATATATATATACCACAATTGATTTGATTCACAAGTGTAGAAAAAGAGGGGAAGTTGCAGTGGACGCTGAAAAGGCATTCGATCGTATGTCAAGAAGCTTTATCTTTGCAGTACTGGCAGAATTTGGACTAGGCCCAATATTTATTGGGAATTTGAAGAAACTTTATAAAAACCAAAGTGCAAGCGTTAAGGTAAATAATCAGCTTGATCACACCTTTACTATTTCAAACGGGGTTAGACAAGGATGTCCCTTGTCCCCCATACTGTTTAATCTCGGCATCGAAACAATTATTCAAGCCATTCAGCAAGATGATGAAATTAGAGGTATAAAAACTAGGCAAGGTGAAATGAAGATTTTGGCCTATGCCGACGATCTACTCCTAACTTTGACAGACCCACTTAATTCAACTATAAAATGCCGAGATAAACTTAATTTTTTTGCAAAACATTCAAATTTTAAATTGAATAAAGAAAAAACGGAGATCCTAAATATAGGCTGTTCAGTAAAACTTATGGAGGAGATAAAACAGGGCAGTGAATTTAGGTGTAATCATGCAATTAAATACTTGGGTATTAATCTTACTAACAATCTCGATTTTCTCTTTAAAAGTAACTTTTTAAAAATAGTGGGTGAATGTAAAAAAAAGTTGAGATCTTGGGACCGTCCGTGTTTCAACCTAATTGGTAGGATCAACATTATTAACCTCCTTAGCGGTAACCCCGTGTGTGACACGGGGTAAGCCGCCGGAGCGTGCCGCTCAGGCCCTGCTGGGCCGATTTACATAATTTTTTTTTTTTGCTGGACGCAGCTAGCACTTTGCTAGTTGCGCCAGCACCCCGATCGCCGCCGCCGCGCGCCCGATCGCCGCTATCCGGTGCGGCGCGCGCCCCCCCCCCCAGACCCCTGCGCTGCCTGGCCAATCAGTGCCAGGCAGCGCCAAGGGGTGGATCGGGTCTCCCAATGACGTCCCGACGTCGCTGACGTCATTCCGCCCCGTCGCCATGGCGACGGGGGAAGCCCTCCAGGAAATCCCGTTCTTTGAACGGGATTTCCTGATCGCCTATCGCCGGAGGCGATCGGCGGGGCTGGGGGGATGCCGCTGAGCAGCGGATATCATGTAGCGAGCCCTCGGCTCGCTACATGATTTAAAAAAAAAATAAATAAAAAAAAAAAACTGCTGCGCTGCCCCCTGGTGGTATTTTTCATACCGCCAAGGGGGTTAAAATGTTGATCCTCCCGAAGCTCATTTTTTTTTTTTTGTTGCAGAGCTTACCAATAGCCATCCCTAATATATGGTTCCAGAACTGGCACAAGATATTCCAGAATTGTATTTGGAACAATGCTAAGCACAGAATAAATTATAAACTAGTTATGAAAAGAGACCAGGGCGGACTTGCCGCTCCAAATTTATATAACTATCATAAAAGTGTACATCTGGCAAGAATCCTGGAATGGAAAATAGAGACCACTACTGATGTAGAGAATAAGATATGGCCGCGGCTAGAGGAGGAGGAATCAGATTTTGATCTTGTCTTTACTTGGATCATTAAAAATATCAAAGTATATAAATTATCGTCCCATCCGTTGATTAAACCAACCTTAAAATCGTTGCTCTGGATAATTGAAAAAATGGCACAAAAAAAACAGGGTTCTCCCCCTTAAACCTGCGAGATAATCCAGACCCAACCCCCCCCCCCCCCCCAGGTCTTGACCCAGCTTGGTTTGGTAAACACAATATAAGTCGCGAAACAAGGGTTGTTAATATTGGGGGAAACCCCACTCTGGGAATTAGACCGATTTCTGAGTGTAATGACCAGATTAGTTCATGGGGTTCCTCCCAGATACATAGTTTCTTCCATAAGTTTACTGCGCGGTTTGCTCAGAAGAGGGATCTGAATAATTTTGAGAAACATTTTTATCTGAAAAAAAAAAAGAATAAATCAATTTCTAGTTTATACTCAGATATTTGCGCGACAGAGTGTGGCCAGGATTTTCCTGCGTACTGCAGGAAATGGGAAATTGAGCTGGGGTCCAGCCTGGAAGGGTTATGGCCACAAATATGGGTAAATACCTTTAAAATCCAAGGTTGCAATTTTGATGCAATTTAAAACAATTAGTAGATGGTACACTACACCACTCTGTGTTGGTAAATTTGCAAATCGCAAGGTGATGTGCTGGAGGTGTGGACAGGGGGACGGAGGTACTTTACATATGTGGTGGCTGTGCCCGATGGTTAGTGTTGGGCGAACATCTAGATGTTCGGGTTCGGGCCGAACAGGCCGAACATGGCCGCGATGTTCGGGTGTTCGACCCGAACTCCGAACATAATGGAAGTCAATGGGGACCCGAACTTTTGTGCTTTGTAAAGCCTCCTTATATGCTACATACCCCAAATTTACAGGGTATGTGCACCTTGGGAGTGGGTACAAGAGGAAAAAAAAATTTAGCAAAAAGAGCTTATAGTTTTTGAGAAAATCGATTTTAAAGTTTCAAAGGGAAAACTGTCTTTTAAATGCGGGAAATGTCTGTTTTCTTTGCACAGGTAACATGCTTTTTGTCGGCATGCAGTCATAAATGTAATACATATAAGAGGTTCCAGGAAAAGGGACCGGTAATGCTAACCCAGCAGCAGCACACGTGATGGAACAGGAGGAGGGTGGCGCAGGAGGAGAAGGCCACGCTTTGAGACACAACAACCCAGGCCTTGCATGAGGACAAGAAGCGTGCGGATAGCATGCTTTGTACCACCATGCAGTCATAAATGTAATAAAGATAAGTGGTTCAATAAACAGGGACCACGCGGCAACGCTAACCCAGCAGCAGCACACGTGATGGAACAGGAGGAGGCGCAGGAGGAGAAGGCCACGCTTTGTGAGACACAACAACCCAGGCCTTGCATGAGGACAAAAAGCGTGCGGATATAGCAGCAATGCTTTTTGCCGCCATGCAGTCATAAATGTAATACAGATGAGAGGTTCAATAAACAGGGACCGGAAACGCTAAACCATCCCAGATGTTCATCGGTCATGTTACTTGGTTGGGGTCCAGGAGTGTTGCGTAGTCGTTTCCAATCCAGGATTGATTCATTTTAATTTGAGTCAGACGGTCTGCATTTTCTGTGGAGAGGCGGATACGCCGATCTGTGATGATGCCTCCGGCAGCACTGAAACAGCGTTCCGACATAACGCTGGCTGCCGGGCAAGCCAGCACCTCTATTGCGTACATTGCCAGTTCGTGCCAGGTGTCTAGCTTCATGCCCGGTTTCAGGTCCAGCGGTGCCAGCCACAAATCCGTCTGTTCCTTTATTCCCCTCCAAATTTCCTCCCCTGTGTGCTGCTTATCCCCAAGGCAGATCAGCTTCAGCAACGCTTGCTGACGCATGCCAACAGCTGTGCTGCACTGCTTCCACGATCCTACTGCTGCTGGTGCTGGGTTAGCATTTCCGGATGAGGTACAGCTTTGAGATGCGTTGGAGGAGAAGGAGTCAGAGAGGTAGGTGCTGCTGTTGTTATCCAGCTGTTTGCGGCGTGGGCAACACCCGCGCCGTAGCAGGTGAGGAATCGCTGCCAGGCTCCACAAGGTTCACCCAGTGCGCGGTAAGGGAGATGTATCGACCCTGGCCGAACGCACTCGTCCAGGTGTCAGTGGTGAGGTGAACCTTGCAGGCAACGGCATTCTTCAAGCTTCGGGTTATTTAGCTGACCACGTGCTCATGCAACTCAGGCACTGCAGAGCGTGCAAAGTGGTAGCGGCTGGGAACCACGTAACGTGGGATGGCCACTGACATCATGCCCTTGAAGCTGTTTGTCTCCACCACTCGATATGGCAGCATTTCGCAGGCCAGAAGCTTGGCTATGCTGGCTGGCTGTTACTGCCACGGCCCGGGGGTCATTTGCTGGCAATTTCCTCTTGTGCTCAAACATCTCAGAAACAGACAACTCAACCGTAGCGCTGCACACCGAAGGGCTGTTGGTTGTTGTGTTTGATGAACACTGGGAGACCTCAAGAGCACTAGTCCGGAAAGTGACAGTGTCAGCATCGTCTGATGTTTGTGAATGTTGTGAACCACGCAATGGCTGGGCTACTGCTGCTGCTGAGGCGGGTCTGGTGGTGAGTCTGGTGAACCCAAGGGAGGCAGTGTTGCTGGTGGTACCCTGTCCTGCCGCGTTTGCCCACAGAGTGGGATGTTTGGATAGAATGTGGCGGCTCATGCTGGTGGTGGAGAGGTTGTTAATACTTTTCCCCCTGCTCAGGCGGGTCTTGCACACCTTGCAAATCGCCATGGTAACATCCTCAGTGCAGTCTTCAAAGAAAGCCCAGACTTTAACTGGCTGAGGACTCGGACCTCGTGCGTGATGTGCTGGTGCTGCTTAACCCACTGCTGGACGCTTGAGAGGTCATCCAAGTAATTATCTGGTCCTGTTCTTTTGGATCTGTGAGGGTTGTTGTCCTGGACAACATGGGCAGTATTGAGTGGGTTTTCTTGGGTGCTCCCCTGTGGCCTGTACGTGAACCGTCAGGGGAAACACCTCTTCCCTTGCCCCTCCCTCTTTCACCGGATTTCTTCCTCATTTCACTTATCCTTAAAGTACACGCTGACTGGCAGCAGTACAGTGGCAGTACAGAAATGCTATACAGTGGTGGGTGAGCGGTGTACCACTATTGTCAGCAGTGACACAGAGCACAATGCTATACAGTGGCGGGTGAGCGGTGTACTACTGTTCCCAGCAGACACAGAGTGGAAGTAAACACAATGCTATATAGTGTGGCTGAGCCGTGTACACAGAGTGGCATTAAACACAATGCTATATAGTCTGCTATATAGTCACCCCGAACAGGGTGATGTTCTGCAGAACCCGAACAGTGGCAAACACTGTTCGCCCAACACTACTGGGAGGGAACGCAGATTTTAGTACCTAAACACACGATACAACATGTTTTCCGGGGTCGGACTCTGAGGCACATACAGATGGTCCCGATCATCATCCTCATCATACAACTCTTCTCCTGAGTCTGACCCACCCACCACCTCTGCCACCCCAACATCCCCAGACACAGACCCCTCATCGTCCTCAACATTAACTTGGGATGCTGGCCTGAGCCAGACCTCCTCCTCCACATCAGGCCCCATCATCTCCTCAATGGCAGCCCTCATTAATCGCTCTGGCGACGGACTGATGGACACAACGTTCTCCTCCGGGGAGGGCTGCTGCTGACCACTGGCTGCTGGGGTGGATGTTATAGCTTGCGTGGGGCGTTGGCTGTTGCTGTTGTTGGGAGTGCTGCTCACAGCGGAGGTCTCTGGGGAACTCATGTTGAGCTCATATAGTGGTTGACGGTGAGTGGAGTATTACTGATCCCAGCAATATACACACTGACTGGCAGAGTATGCAATGCTATATAGTGTGGCTGAGCGGTGTACACAGAGTGGCAGTAAACACAATGCTATATAGTCTGGCTGAGCGAGCGGTGTACTACTGTTCCCAGCAGAATCAGAGTGGCAGTAAACAATGGTATATAGTCTGGCTGAGCGGTGTACATAGAGTGTCAGTAAACAATGGTATATAGTCTGGCTGAGCGAGCGGTGTACCACTATTCCCAGCAGACACAGAACAGTGAACAGAATGCTATATAGTGTGGCTGAGCGAGCGGTGTACTACTGTTCCCAGCAGACACAGAACAGTACACAGAATGCTATATAGTGTGGCTGAACGAGCGGTGTACTACTGTTCCCAGCAGACACAGAACAGTACACAGAATGCTATATAGTGTGGCTGAACGAGCGGTGTACCACTATTCCAAGCAGACACAGAACAGTGAACAGAATGCTATATAGTGTGGCTGAGCGAGCGGTGTACCACTATTCCCAGCAGACACAGAGTGGCAGTAAACAGAATGCTATATAGTGTGGCTGAGCGAGGTACACAGAGTGGCAGTAAACAGAATGCTATATAGTGTGGCTGTGCAAGCGGTGTACTACTATTCCCAGCAGACACAGAGTGGCAGTAAACAGAATGCTATATAGTGTGGCTGAGCGAGGTACACAGAGTGGCAGTAAACAGAATGCTGAGCGAGCGGTGTACTACTATTCCCAGCAGCGACACACAATGACTGGGGGGGACCCTGGCTAGCGTGGCTGGAGCGCGAACTACCCTGCCTGCCTACCCAAAGCTAAACCCACAGACAAATGGCGGAGATATGACGTGGTTCGGGTATTTATTTACCCGAACCACGTGACAGTTCGGCCAATCAGAGCGCGTTCGGGTCCGAACCACGTGACCCGTTCGGCCAATCACAGCGCTAGCCGAACGTTCGGGGAACGTTCGGCCATGCGCTCTTAGTTCGGCCATATGGCCGAACGGTTTGGCCGAGCACCGTCAGGTGTTCGGCCGAACTCGAACATCACCCGAACAGGGTGATGTTCTGCAGAACCCGAACAGTGGCGAACACTGTTCGCCCAACACTACCGATGGTTAGGAAATTCTGGGATGATATCATCCTCCTGGCTGAGAGATTGCTAAAAGAAAAATTTGAACTTACACCGAATGAAGCAATCCTTAGTTACACAGCTAAAAAAGAAAGCCCTGGATGCTCCATGATTAAAGAATATAGCACGATAGTTGCTAAAAGTATTAGCGCTAATAACTGGAAAAATCCGGCAAGATTAGATATAGGAGAATGGCTTGTTAGGATGGATGAACTGTGTAAAAACAAGGATCTGGGAGGTGCGGCTAGAGTAGAAGAAATATGGAGTAGCCTTATAGCTAACCTCAGTTAGGTCTACCTTGGGAAGGGCCGGAGCTGTGAGTTGGGAGTCGTTGGTGAGGGTTGTTTGGGCTGGAGGGAGGCGGTGTTGGTCGGTGATGGAGGGAGATGGTGGGCCCCTGGGAAGGGGCGGATGGCGGGATGACTGTGCTGGGTCCGTTTGGGGTTACCTGATGTTTGTTGGATGACTCTGAGTATAGGTTCTCTTTAAAGAGAGAAGCTGGAGATATGAGAGGAGTACGTGTAGGATGTTGATGGTGTAAATGTATACGATTGCGGTACGAGAGGGATAATTGGATAGCTGTCTCAGCAACAGTCGTTTAATGGTGAAGAAAGTCACAGATATGCATATTTAGCTCTTACCAAACTATGATGAAAAAACTATGAGGAATAAACTGATCACACATTTCAGTTCAGGGGTATGGCAAGAAAAGAGACTGCTAATGCCCCAGGTAACTGATTACTCATGAATTTGGGTCTGTGTGCTGAGTTAAGAAGAAGAAAGGGAAAAAAAAAAAAAAAAAATACTATTGAAGAAAATGCCAGAAAAACGCTCAGCGTTTGCGTTTAGCGATTTTGTAGTGTGAACAAAGCTTTAGGGCTGGTGCACAGCAGAGTGGTTCTGGAGCGTTTTTTAAAACTCTTATGAAAGTGAATGGGATGGTGCACACCAGAGCAGGTCGTTTTTTCCACAAACACAAACTTTTTGGTATGGGCTGCAGCATTTTTTTTTTTTATTAGATTTTTGAGGCGTTTCTGCCTCAATGTTAAAGTGGAGAATCACGCTAAAAAAACGCTAGATCAGAGCGGGTTTCCAGGCGGTTTTGTTACAGAAGCTGTTCAGTAACAGCTGTACTGTAACAATATATGAAATCTGCTACACAAACGCTCCAAAAAACATTAGGCATGCTTAGGTAACCTCTCTAAACATGCCTATAATTGCTCTGAAATCTGCTTCAAAAACCTCTAGCGTTTTGCAGATCTGCTAGAGGTTTTTGGCGTGCACTGGGCCTATCACTTATGTCTTCTGCTGGTGGTGCACATCCTGGATCACTAGCCACTTTTTTTTTTTTTTTTTTTTTTTTTTTATCTGTTGAAGCAGTTGATATCCCAAAAAAAAATCTGTCTTCCTTTTATTACTTAAAGAGTAACTGTCAGGCTGCAGAAGCTAATTTAAACCTCTAGTCTCCTGTGTTAAACAGTTTAGAAGGAAGCCAAAAAGACATTACTGAAGATAAAGATCTATCTTACCTTTGATGTGTGCTTATCAGCAATGCTTAGAGCTAAGCAGGACGCAAGCCGCATAACATACTGCAAAGCATTCTGGGGCCCTCCCCTCGGGTGCTAAGGAGAAGACGGGATCAAGTTTCAGCAGCTTCTAAAACTCAGTCCAGCCACAGCACAGATAAATCTCCTGGCAGAGTACACTGCAGGAGTCCACTATTGTTCCTAGCCACATGGCTCATTAATATGCACTGCACACTGTGTTATTCAGTATGAGCTGTTCTGTGATCAGAAGCAGGCAGGACATGACGACACATTTGGCTTCACAAACATGGAACCTGCCATGAGCTGTCAGGAGCATCATTCTCTGCATATACTATATACAAATTCTGTGAAATCCAAACGTGGACAGTGAAATGCATATGTAATGTAAGTACAGCCAATCTTTAGCTACTGATATATGTGTTTATTTTCTCTGAGACCCTATACCTAACAGCTCCTCTTTAAGGGCATTAGTCAATGCTTACCCAGGGCTCAGAACACCCCCACCCTGCCATAAAACCAAGTAAAACTAGAAACCCACTAGGAGAGCTTTTCTAATCGCTGGTGACTTGAGAAAGCTCTTGCCAATGCAATGCTATGTGGGATTTTTATAAAATCACATTGCTCAAGTGGCATTACACCCATAGCATTACCTTGGCAAGAGTTTTCAAATCGCGATCGCTCCAGTGGGTTTCTGGCCTAAGACTTTACTTCTAATAACTCCGACCACTTTAACAAAATGAGACTCGACAACTTGAGCAGACTAAATGGATCAAAGCAGCCCTTTCTAATAAAATCTGGTAAAGCTCTATCATACTTGCCTTCCTTGTCTTTCAGTCATCCAGGCCTGTACTGCATGCACTGTGTAACCACACAAATATGCATAGTGAATGAATTGAAAAAAAAAATGCATTCAAAAGTCTTGCGCTATAACCCCCCCCCCCCCCCCCCTTTGATTACTAAATTAACATGTACATTTTGTAAAGAAATGGTTCAAGTGGAACTTCAGCACTGCTCTGAAGGATTAGCTACTGCATGATTTCCTTTTATGAGGGAAAAAAAGGTTAATTGCAATATTCTGGAAATCCTAAAAAAAAAACTTTAACGAGCTTTCACTTTCTAGGAGGCGATCAGTTACTGTGAGCCTGCAGAGTAGTCACCACTACTGATAAGACAGTTTGATCTGGTTAAATAAGTGCCACAGCAGCACTGAATTCCTAAGCAACTTGTACAGTATCTGACATGAGGACTTGGCGTGTCGTGGCAAGTAGCAACATTAAAGAAAAGCTCCAACCAATATAGAGGTGGATAAATTACAAAAAAGTAGTTCCCTGGAAAGGACTAGCTAATGATACTAGTCCACAACAGCCCCATGACATCATTCCTATTTCTAAATTTCTTTTGATCTTCCATGGGCAGCACAGTGGCTTAGTGGTTAGCACTCTTTGCTTGCAGTGCAGGGACCCTGGTTGAAAGCCCAGCCTGGTCAACATCTGCAAGGAGTTTGCATGTTCTTGCCTGGGTTTTCTTTGGGCACCCCGGTTTCCTCCCACATCCCAAAAACCTACAGATAAGTTAATTGGCTTACCCCTAAAATTGGCCCTAGACTAGTCTACGATACATGATACATATATATAGACCTATGACTGTGGTAGGTTTGATTAGATTGTGAGCTCCTCCAAGGGACAGTTAGTGACAAGACTATATATGTTAAGCACTGCAGAAGATGTCAGCGCTATATAAATGCTTAATAATCTTCAAAAGTCTGGCTAGTTCTGAAACATACTCTTCCTGGCTTTGGGTGACAGTTTGGAGAGGCTGGGTCAGTGCTTTGATCAGCATTGAGTTGAGCTAAAGTGAGTCATTTGTTTTCCAGAACAGGAAGAGTTGGCTATGCAAAAGAGCTTCTCTGAGCTCTGACCTCGCTTGTTCAAATAGTCCTGTTTTCTGAAACGGTGAGATAGCTTGAGATAATGTTTTACTGCAGGAAAGTTCAAAGGGCCATTATTTCTGCTTTGTTTTTATAGCTTGAAAGACCCAATGTTAAAGCTGTATAACTAAAAATGACTTTTCTTTGCTACTAATGTGATATTCACTATCCATATTACACATAAAATGTTTTAGGGTTCTTTTGTTTGTTTTTTTTTGTTTGTTTTGTTTTCTGCTTTGGGCTTGCTTTAAGAAATGTAAACCCGATGGTTTCCGATCATTTCGTATAAATCTCACAGTACAGCCAGTACTAACTTTGGCTATGGTCTTTGGTTTTTCAGGTGGAAAGCGTTTGCAGAGGGTGTTCCTCATGGCATTGATGTAACTGATGTTAAGGACTTCCCACCTAATGAGAGGTTTTCCTACAAGAGGCTGAAGAGCTTTCAAGATGGTTTACAAGTCATGTATGAATCTATTACCTGTACATCTGTGATCACTCACTGTACAACCACCACTGCCGTTCAGCTGTCTGTGTCCAGACCAGAGATCTTTAATTTATTGGGGCATCTCATGAACATCGGGGTGGGGGCAGGGGTGTAACTAGAGGAGCAGCCACTGCAGGGGGCCCAGAGCTTTAAGGGGACCCAAACTATTTCACTTCAGGTTTTTGTGGCTACACCTGTTTTGAATGTGAAGGGTATGATGTCCACACTTGTTTTATGACCCTTGCATGATGGCTCCCCAGGCTATAACTGGTAGGCAAGGGAAAAGGTCTGAGCATTGGGGAGCGCCCATCAATTTTTCTTGGGGGGGGGGGGGGGGGGGGACTTGTAGTTATGGCCAGGGGGGGGGGGGGGGCTGGCAGAGTATTTGGGACTGATCTTGCATATTTATACTTTAGTGATGAAGGGGGGGGGGGGGACCTTTGCTCTGTTAAAGAGGCCAATCTGTAACACCATATCATCCTCCTTGGCATTTTAAACTGCTGTAATTTTTTAAAATTATACGTGTGCTTTTAATTAACGTACTAGTTTTCTAGATGGTTAGTATAACCATTTGCACTTCTCCTGTCAGGGTTACTCAGTTGATGGCAGATGGATTCTTGACCTGCACGCAGTCATGGACTGACTTGGAGGACATCAAGCATGTGGCTTTCGTACAGAAATCCAGCATTTCAGGTATGTCCATATAAAATGTAATTTTCCTATTGCATTTTGTAAATTTTCCCAACCCCCACATCCAATGCTGACCCCCCACCATGTAGCATGAGGGGCTACCAATTACTATGAACAGATTGTGTAGGTATGGTCTCGCACTACTTGAAGGAAGAAAAATTGGTCTGTCAATAAATATTGGATTATGTGTGCACCCTTGTACCATGATGTTCGCACCATAGTCTAAAGCATGTACAGATGCTAGATTTTTCACTAAGTGCTTTTAAAAATAAAGAAAATGCTGAGAATCCCCACGTGGAATGGGCTAGTCCATAACCTGTCAGTTCTGTAAAAATTCTACTGCCTACTGTAAGTGACAGTACCATAGGTGAAAATGAATTTATAGCACACTTTACTCTGGGAGAAATTCAATTATTTTCATGTAAATTATTCATTTTTATTTTATAGTGGTCCTTAAAAAGATCACTCGTGAGGATTCGGGTTCCCTTAACCTATTTTGGTTCCTGGACGTAGTTTCTACGTCCAGGAACCATGCGCGCTACCGGTAGCCAAGGAATCAATGTATCGGGCTATGGAGCCCGATCACTGATCCCTCTCCCCCGCTGAAAAAGCGACAGCTTCTCTCGGAAGCTGCGCCTTTTCTGGCCGTTCCCTTCCCGATGTGTCACTCTAAGCGCGTGCTACGCTTAGAGTGACATCATGTAAACAAACTCATGGCCGCCATCTTGTGGCCAAAAAGTAATACTACACCTGAAAAAAAAAAAAAAGAATTAACACACATTTACATTATAAATCTATTGTTTACCTCCCACCCTCCCAAAAGTACCCAAATAAAATGTTTACTATAAAAAAAAAAATCCATTACAATAATAAAAAAAAAAAATGTAAATATTTACCTAAGGGTCTAAACTTTTTAAATATCAATGTAAAGATGAAATATTTCTATATTTTTTTTATTTTTTATTTTAAACTTGTAAATAGTGATAGATGCAAAATGGAAAAAAATGCACCTTTATTTCGAAATAAAATATTGTCGCCATACATTGTGATAGGGACATAATTTTAACGGTGTAATAACCGGGACATATGGGCAAATACAATACGTGAGTTTTAATTATGGAGGCATGTATTATTTTAAAACTATAATGGCTGAAAACTGAGAAATAATGAATTTTTCAATTTTTTTTTTCTTATTCTTTCTGTTTAAATGCATTTACAGTAAAGTGGCTCTTAGCAAAATGTACCCACCAAAGAAAGCCTAATTGGTGGCGGAAAAAACAAGATATAGATCAGTGCATTGTGATAAGTAGTGATAAAGTTATCGGCTAATGAATGGGAGGTGAACATTTCTCACGTGAAAACGACGGAACCTGAATGGGTTAAAGTGCCATTTCTTTACTGCTTGCCATTACTGCCATTTCTTTACTGCTTGTTTCTGCAAATTTGCAGAGAAGTCTATGGATGCGGTAGTAAACCTGGGACTAGTCTAGCCTTTTAGCCAGTGTACCACCAAATGGTTGACCATTGTTTGTTTTCTCTTTTTTCTGTTACAGAAGTTGTTTCAAAGATCTGGAAGGAGGATTTTTTCTTTGGCCATCAATATCTAAATGGTCATAACCCAATACTGATCAAGAAATGCTTGCAGATTCCGGAGAACTTTGCAGTTGATGACTACATGGTGGCTCATTCCTTGGGGACCTGCACCAGTCTTCAGAATGAAATTGAGGTCCGTCTTATATAAAAATCGGTTTATCCAGGGGAACATCCAGACTAGTAACAACCTGAATAATGCCTAGCCTTAGGGCCTGTTCATACTTGCTGCGTTTGTAGAACGCGTATAAATTCAAAGAAACGCAAGTTGAAAAACGCATGCGTTTTTCTTGCGTTTGAATGCGTTTTCTATTGCGTTTTGCACAAACACGTGACCCAGGGGAAAAAAAAGAATGATGGGAACCGCAGAGGAAAACTGACGCTAAAAACGCAATAGTACGCGTTTTTGATACGCGTCCATAGACTTTCATTGAGTCCGTTTCTATGCATATCGCACAGAACTGCGTGCAGCAATGCGGATGAGAAACGTATGCGTCTCATACGCATACATGTGAACTAGCCCATTCAAAAGCATTAGGAGCCGTTTCTATGCGTTTTTGGTACCAGTACGCGTTCCCTGAAAACGGCTAGGAACGCATATAGTCTGAACAGGCCCTTACACAGATTCATTACAAGATTCATTCTTAATGGTTTAGCCCAGGTGATAAGTAATCTGACTCTTCTGTCTTGCAGGATGGCAACATCTTCCTGGCAGATTACAAGATTCTGGATGGCCTCCCTGCAAATAAGTCGGTTAATGGTAAACAGCAGTACCTTGCTGCACCCCTGTGTCTCTTGTGGAAAAATCCTCAGGACCAGCTTGTCCCCATTGCCATCCAGGTAAATGAGGTTCTAGGCTTATGGTTTCACTGGGACTGAAGATCTCTGTATGCACTTGAAATTTACTTCTGATCATGGGTAGAAACTTGGAGTCACTACAGTGGCATATAGCAGAATGCAATAAATTACTCAGGTTTCAGCATCAGAAACAATGTTAAGGGGCCCATACACCTAACTATTTTCCCGCCGATATACAGCCGATTCGATCACAGTGATCGAATCGGCTGAGAAACGGCCGCGCACCCAGCTGACAGAACGATCGATTTCCATCTGAAATCGATCGTTCCCGTCGATCAGTGCGGAAGATTTTTCTCGATCGCCGGCAGGTCGAGAGTGCGTCGATAGCAGCGTTCGTATGACCGCCACAATACAGCAGAGATGCATTACCTGTTCCGGCTGGCGCGACTCCCCTGGTCCCCGCTGTCTTCTTCTCCACTCCGGGCTCCGGACTGTTCCTGCAGCTACACAGAACTTCCTGTCCCGGCAGGAAGTTTAAACAGTAGAGCGCCCTCTACTGTTTAAACTTCCCCTGGACATGACGTTCAGTAGCTGCAGGAACGGTCCGGAGTGGAGAAGAAGATAGCGGGGACCAGGGGAGTCGCGCCGGCCGGAACAGGTAATGTATGCAGGGAGGGCGGCAGCAGCTCCACAGATTGTGATCGGTTTCAGGCTGAAATCGATTCACAATCTGTTTGCAGTAAAGGTGGCCATACGATCCCTCTCTGATCAGATTCGATCAGAGGGATCTATCTGTTGGTCAAATCTGATGGCAAATCGACCAGTGTATGGCCACCTTTAGCAAGCCTACTCATGATCTGATATTACACAGGGCAGACATGTTCCTCCTCGTGGCACACGGCAACCACAGCAGTCCAAAGAAACCATTAGAGTACAGTCTCTAGGTCTGGGCAGATGCTAGAATCTCTGTCAGTGTTACCGTACTAGAGACAATAATTGCTGATCATCTAAGGAAAAAATCAAGCTGTAGTAGGTGTCCTGCATCATTTGATGATCCATCACAACAGACCAGTGACGTACCTAGGGAATCTGACACCCAGACAACCCCACCCCCAAACAGTTAGACTATGACTATGGTACAATTAGATTGTGAGCTGGGGGGATAAATAATCAATAGTCCAAGTCACTCTGGTATTACAGCAGCCAGTACACATGGCTTCTAATGACGGGCAACTTTTTAAGCACTAAATATATCCTGCCACCTCTCCCTGCTAATGTCCCAGCTGCAGCACAGCAATCATTCTCTCTACTCACCCTGCTGCTCTGCACATTCACTCACTGCAGGCTGTGTAGAGAGTAAGGAAACACATTGCCCATGGGACAGCAAGGGGGCGGGGTGCTAAATCTAGTGCAGGAAGTAGCAGCAGGCAGTGCATGGGATTTTACTATTTTCCCCAGGGTTGCTCGTAAACTACGCCAGTGCGAATCTTTGCGTCATAGTTCATAGACTAAGTTTAAAAACATTGCGTACGTATTTCCGTGTAGTCGTAGTACAGCTATTCGAAGCTACGCGTAGTTGACGTATGTATTGTGAAGTCAACTACGCGTGCAGTAACTGCGTCTATACGGATCATTGCGCATGCGCAGAAATATTGCCCTTCTCTATACAATTCCGCATTGGAAGGTGGAATGTACGCATATATTAGTTCACCCATGCGCATATTTAGCGGATTATTGCAGAAATGTTTCCGCATAGGAGCATAAGCGTCTGCATACACTACGCGTCACACTAAGCGAAGCTGGCGTATTTTAACTCGTAGTCTACGAAATGCAAACGTAGCAAAGCTTCTAATCTCGAAACCATAGTTTGCAAAGCGTAATTGCATAGCACTACGCGTCCCAGCGTAGCGAAGTTGGCTGACTACGACCATCCCTGATTTTCCCGAATGTTGCCGAAACTAAAGTCCTAGGTGGAAGAACACAGTAGCTGAGCACCACAGTTGCACCCATAGCCATGGGTACACCTGGGGCTGTGGGCACCTGCAGCCCTGTGGTAGGTACGCCACTGCAACAGATTGCTAAAAAAGGTGCCATTATCCCTCTGGTCACTGATCAACATTGCCCTCTGTTCATACCTTTTCATGGACGAGCAGCATGTGCCTGCAGCAATGGTTCCTGAAGCTGTTGTCCCAAATGATTACCAATGCTGATTCCTGATCAATCAAATGTTTGTACAACTCTTCATAACGTAGCCCACTAATGACTTCACACAGTTCTAATTTGATGCATTCCAATTTAAGAATGACCTGTAACTGCTCTCATAGCACAACATATAACAATTCAAGATGCTCATCAGGCGCTTGCTTTATTAGTATGTATCCCCACCTTTCCAGTGATGTTACAGCCTAGGCTATGATGTCAGGCAGCCTTCTGCCCCAGAGCACTCTAGGAGATCAACTGATGGACAGTTCCTGCTCCCTACAAAGGGGAGGGGGGGACAGACCTCCCACAATGATTCACCTTGCCATCAGTGTAACTCTCAAATGCATCAGTGATGCAGAATTTTTAATGCGCAGACCTTGACTACTGGTAGATGAATGTAACAAAATAAAATCCTGTTCATAAAGTTCCCCCTGTATGGGTAAGCTGTACTAAAGCTGTTTTTTTTTTTTTTTTTTTTTAAGTTGTCTCAAACCCCAGGAGACGACTCTCCAATCTTCTTGCCCAGCGATAATGAATATGACTGGTTACTGGCCAAAATGTGGGTGCATAATTCTGAGTTCCACATTCATGAACTGGTTTCTCATTTCCTTCAAGTCCATCGGCTTGCTGAGACGTTCAATGTTGCAACCAACAGACATCTTCCAATATGTCATCCAGTGTACAAGGTAAAGTCTGTGTTCCTCCTAAATGATCTAGTGAAACTGTTGGATCATAAAGGATGTCCACTGTGCACATGATTGTAGATTTGTGGCTATTTCAGTATTTCATTTTTGAACTTTGTACAAACTTTTGTACTAGAATTATCAGTTTCACCCTGTTCTGAGGGAATTTGTTCTAAAATAGGGATTTTGTGTTGTATTCCTACTCTGCTGTGTATATGATTTGTAATTCCAGTCTACCCTTCTTTTACCAGTTGCTTATTCCACACCTTCGCTTCACACTGGAGATAAACTTCCTTGCCTCAGCAAAGCTGGTTGCTCCTGGAGGTCTGTTTGACCAGGTAACTTATTCTCATATGGTTAAAGCTCTGTGCACTGTTATCCAAGATCTATGTAGCTACTTTATGCCATTGTATAACCCAGCTAATTAGTAAATGTGAAATTAAAGTGAGCAGTAGTGCACCATGCATAAAATCTGGGTCATGCCTAGCATCTGAAGCACCCCCAACAGTGAGCATGTGCCAGAAAGGTCAGACTAACTTTAACACATCATAGCTCCACCATACTGGCCCATTTTGCATCACTTGCGCAGGCCCAGACTAGACTTAAGCTAGGCTTGAATAAAGTATGGGTCTTGCGAAGATTTAGAGCAGGGCTTCCCACCCCTGTCATCAAGTACCACCAGCAGTGCATGCTTTGTTGAAATCTACACAGGTAGTTGGCTCTGCTGAGACACTAATAATCTCACCTGTGAATGTTTGTTGTTTTTTCTGCAAAACCTGCACTGTTGGAGGTACTTGAGGACAGGGTTAGGAAGCCCTGATCTAGAGGACAGCCTGGAGATCATATATTCCAAACAGCTTCTCAAGGTGGAAATGACCCTGGCCCAGGTGATGCACTGGGTAACAGGATGTACCTTCTTGCGACAAAACACTTCTGACCTTTGCTCACACAGGGCTCCAGACCGACAATGACTCGCTTAACCCATAGACTGCTGACATCTATAGGCGTTTGTTTCCACATCAATATGCTATGGTTGTCTCAAGGCGTATTTAGTACAAAGTACTTTCTCCTGCCATGGACCTCTCAAGGCCTTTTTTCCCCACAATCCTTCAGGGCAAGGTGAGACGTCGCCCCTCCCAGACGCAGGAACAGACAGCACTTCCCCTATAAAAGAATCAAATGGTTAGTCCACCCTCAGTGCTGTTTGTTCCTGCGTCCAGGCAGGTCGGCATCTCCCCTTGGGATTGAGCCTGTGTGCTGGGCTGCAGGTGTCATTTCCTAGGGTGGCGGAGACGATGGTACTGAGGTCGTCTCGCCTTCACCTCACACTGGACTGTGTCTGTGAGGTTGCCTACCTTTCTCAGCCGAATGTGGTGGAGCAAGAGTGGAAGGCACGGCTTTCCTTTCCGCCTACGGAGGAGTCGGAGCGGGAGAGGACCGGACGCTGGTGAGTCACGCGTGTGTTGGATGCGGAGGTAGATTCGCATGAGGCTGGTGGAGGCGTAGTTTCCGGCGGGTATGCCGGAGACTGCCTCTTGAGCCTGTTGGTCCGGGTCTTCTGTCACTTCCGGTTCCGGCTCCAGTTCCGCCTTGCGTGACGTCCGTGGGCGGAAGTGTTTAAAGGAAAGAGCGCGTGCAGGCTGGTGGCGGCGTTTTTTTGTTACTCTGCAGTGGACAGACTGCAGTCTTTGGGCAGGATATCGTTGCATGATGTCTGCCGCAGATAAGACTGAGGGTAATCCAGCCGCCCAGAAGGTGAGGCAGAGGGTCTCTTTCTGGGGATTGCATGCATATTTATGGGGCTATCTGTATCTTATACTGCTTTGTATGTTATTGCAGGCCAAAACAACTGAAGCAGTGAGGCCTCCTCCTACTTATAAGAGATGCCCTGTATGTAATGGGAAATTGCCATTGCCCTATGCCAAAACTTTATGTCAGCAATGCACTGATAAGATTTTGGGGGAACAAGGTGGGCCGTCGGTCCAAGAGACCTTGCAAGCTTTTAGAGAAGAGATAAATTCCTCATTAGCTTCATTTAAATCCTCTTTGTCTGTAGCTGCAGCTTCTACATCTCAGAGTACTGTATCTGTGACTCCAGCGATTGAGGGGGAAGGTCAGGAGCAGTTGGATGTGAATGAAAGTTCAGCTGATTCAGATTCAAAAGAGGTAGAAATTGATACGCGTTCAGGTTTCGGGTTGAAGATACCGAAGCTCTGATCGCGGCGATTAATGAAACACTGGAATTAAACAATGAGGCAGCGGTTTCTTTATCCCTTCATGACCAATTATATAAAGGTATGGAGGAAAAGAAAGGTCTCACGTTTCCGGTGCATAATGCTATCAAACAGACAATTCTGAAAGAGTGGAAGGATCCAGAAAAGAGGCTGTTTATTTCCAAAGCATTGAAACGCAGATTTCCTTTTACGGGTGAGGATTCGGCGTTATGGGACAAATGTCCAAAATTGGACTCTCCTTTTTCGCAGGTGTCGAAACAGGGCGATTTGGCATTTGAGGATCTAGGGGATCTTAAAGATCCTGCAGACAAAAAGATTGATGCCTACCTTAAAAGAACATGGGAAGCGAATGCGGCTACCTTTAGACCAGCTATAGCTTCAACATGTGTGGCTAGAACATTGGAGCTGTGGATTAACCAGCTCAAGGCAAATATTTTAGCAGGGGCTTCAGTAGAGCAGCTGATGGAATCAATTACGATTCTGAATAAGGCGGCAAATTATCTGGCGGATGCTTCCGCAGAGACTATTAGATTTACAGCCAGGTCTACTGCCCTGGTAAATGTTTCTCGGAGAGCTTTGTGGCTCAAGACTTGGGATGGTAATTTAGCATCCAAAAATAGATTATGTGGAGTCCCCTTTTCAGGAGATCTGTTATTTGGGCCAGATTTAGATCTAGCGTTGGAAAGAACTTCTAATAAGAAGAAGACATTTCCAAAGAAACAAAAAGTGTCTAATAAAAAATATTTTCGCAAGCCAGCGGCAAACCAAAAAGAGTCATACAAAGATCAAAAAGGGAATAAAAGGTGGTTTGGTGATAAATCCAGAAGAGGAGGATTCAGATCGAAGCCATCAGAGGGGCAGTCAAAACCACAATGACTTGTGTCAGGCGGTCGGGGGAAGACTAAAGTATTTTTGCCACACTTGGTCAAAGTGGGTGAAAAGTCCATTTATTCGGCAAACAATCAGATTTGGTTACCAAATCGAGTTTGCCTCACCCCCTCCCTCAAGGTTTGTGATCTCAAGACCGCCAAAAGACTTAAGTTTAGTTCCAGAAATGTTGAACATTATAGAGAACATGTTAAAGCAAAATGTAATTGGCAGGGTTCCAAAGAAGGAACAAAGAGAAGGGTTTTATTCAACGATTTTTCTGGTGAAAAAGCAGTCAGGGAAATATCGTTTGATTCTAAATTTAAAGAAACTGAACCCGTTTATCAGGAAGAAGAAGTTCCGGATGGAATCAATATTCACCATAAGGGAACTATTATTTCCGGAGGCATTCATGGTCTCATTAGACCTCAGGGATGCTTATTGGCATGTGCCAATTCACAAACGATCCCAAAAATTCTTAAGGTTTGCCCTTCAGGTAAATGGAATACTGATGCAGTTTCAATTCCTATGCCTCCCGTTTGGGATCACTTCCGCACCAAGAATGTTCACAAAAATTCTGGGGGAAGCTTTGATTCCTTTAAGAGAAAGGTCGATCATGGTAATTCCTTATCTAGACGACCTTTTGATAATGGGCAATTCAGTGGCAGAATTAAAGAATCACCTGCAGGCGGTTTCAGATCATCTGCAGTCATTAGGTTGGATAATAAATCAAGAAAAATCATGCCTACTACCAAACCAAAGAATGTTGTTCTTGGGCATTTCAATAGATGCGCTGGATCAAAAGTTCTATCTTCCAAAGGAAAAAGGGGAAAAATTAAAAAATGCAATTCTGACCCTTCAAAAAGAATGGCAACCTTCATTAAGAATGATTTCACAGGTGTTGGGAATAATGTCATCAACAATGGTGGCTGTACCGTGGGCATTGTCGCATCTCAGGAAGCTTCAAAATTTCCTGTTGGAAAATTGGGATGGACAACCTCGGAGTCTGGACTTCAGGGTGTCCATTCCAACACTAGTGAAGTCATCGCTGCAGTGGTGGTTGGAGGACTCCAATCTACTGAAAGGCAATCTGTGGAAATATCCAACAGAGAAGATTCTAACCACGGACGCAAGTTCGTGGGGATGGGGTGCTCATGTGGACCATGTAGCATTTCAGGGCAGATGGTCAAGACAGGAGTCCCAGAGCTCTTCGAATTTGAGAGAATTGAAAGCTGTGGGTTTGGCACTGACTCAGGCAAAAGAGATAATATTCAAGACACATGTATTAGTGCAGTCAGACAATGTTACGACAGTAGCATTCATAAACAAACAGGGAGGCACGAGGTCCCGGTTATTACAGGAAGTTGCGGCAGAGATTTTATTCTGGGCAGAAGAGAATGTGTTGTCCTTGAGAGCGGTTCATCTCAGGGGCACTTTGAATTTAGATGCGGACAAGTTGAGCAGAAACAAAATTCTAGCCTCAGAATGGTCACTGAACAAACAAGTCTTTCTGCTGATCACGGAAAGATGGGGTGTTCCGTCAGTAGACCTGCTAGCATCTCAAGAGAATGCGCAGACACAAAGCTATTTCTCATTGAATGCAATGGACAATGCATTAGGGATAAATGCGTTCAATTACCAGTGGGACTTTCCGTTGATTTATGTTTTTCCTCCCCTGAACATGATCCCGGCAGTGCTGGAGAAATGGAGGAAGGACCGAAGGAAAATGATTCTGATAGCTCCTGTGTGGCCAAGAAGATCTTGGTTTGCGGTAATGAAAAGGTTCACGGTGGGACAACCGTGGTTACTGCCCCTCAGACCAGATTTATTGGTCCAAGGAGATCTGTGGCATCCACATCCAGATCGACTGAATCTGGCGGTATGGATCCTGAACTGACTTGGTTAAAGAGCATGGGGGTGTCAGATAAAGCAGCCTCAACGTTGATTGGAAGTCGCAAGGAGGTAACAAGGAAAATTTATTTAAAGTATTGGAAAGTTTTCCATGTCTGGCTGAAAAAGTCTAAGTTTGATAGCATGTCTATCCCAGCAATTCTGGATTTTCTCCAGGAAGGTTGGGAAAAGAACGTGTCGGTCAGTACTCTGAGAGTACAAATGGCAGCGCTTACTGCGTTCTCTGGTGTGCCTATTTCTACCTCTCCTTTAATTGTAAGATTTATGAAAGCAGTTTCAAGAAAACTTCCCGTTTTCAAACCATACGTGTCTCCTTGGGATCTGTCTGTGGTTCTGCAGGGTCTAGTCAAGGCTCCTTTTGAACCACTAAGAGATTGTACGCTTAAAGTTCTTACTTATAAGGTAGTTTTCTTAATAGCAATTACTACGGCGAGGCGAGTTAGTGAGATTCAGTCCCTGTCAATTAAAAGTCCTTACTTTCAAGATTTTCAGGACAGGTTGGTACTTCAGACAGATCCAAAATTTTGTCCTAAGGTGATGTCAAAATTTCACAGGTCCCAGGATATTGTGTTACCAACCTTTTGTGTGAATCCGAGGAATGAGAAAGAACAGAGTTTCCATTACTTAGATGTTAGAAGATGTGTATTAGAATATCTGGCCAGAACGGCGGATATCAGAAAGTCAGATGCATTATTCATTTTACATACAGGTAAAAATTCAGGCCAGGCAGCTTCTAAATCGACTATAGCTAATTGGATTAAATTAGCAATTATTGAGGCTTATAAGGTTATGAATGTTGATCCGCCAGCTTCCTTTAAGGCACATTCGACTAGGGCCATGGCGGCTTCATGGGCAAATAGAGCAGGGGCATCTCCTGAACAGATTTGCAAGGCGGCAACATGGTCAACGTTCTCTACGTTCATTCGCCACTACCGGATTGACGCATTATCTGCTCATGACCAAGCGTTTGGGAGAAAGATTCTTCAAGCGGTGGTCCCACCCTAAGGTTATATTACTTGTTTATCGTCTCACCTTGCCCTGAAGGATTGTGGGGAAAAAGCAGAGTTAGTACCTGCTAACGATGTTTTCAACAATCCTTCAGGGCAACGATCCCACCCGGGTGTTGTTGTCTTGTCAGATAGTAGCACTGATTGTGGGTTAGTGGATTGTTCACCTGTCGGGTACTTGTCTAAACGCACTGAGCGTGGACTAACCATTTGATTCTTTTATAGGGGAAGTGCTGTCTGTTCCTGCGTCTGGGAGGGGCGACGTCTCACCTTGCCCTGAAGGATTGTTGAAAACATCGTTAGCAGGTACTAACTCTGCTTTTCATTTACCCAGAGAGAACCTGTATTGTGTAGGATTATTGTAGGGAGGACTTATTTTCACATCCTGTGGCAGGAAGTGGTTAATGGGCACCTTTTTTTTAAAAAAAAATTTTTTATTTTTTTTTTTATTTTTTAGCCTACATAAAAATATACTGTATAAATGAATTTTTGGTTGGGGTGGATTACTGGATGTAATTTGTTTTTTTTAAAAAAAATTTTTTTTCTTCCTCCTTTTGACTCGATTTTATATTTAGACTACATCTCTTCACTCGAGTGTGATTGGAAGATTTCTAAAGAAAGCCATGGAAGAGGTGACCTACAGCAGTCTCTGCCTTCCTGATGACATCCAGAACAGAGGACTGGAGACTGTGCCTAATTACCTGTACAGGGAGGATGGAATGAAGATCTGGGCAGCTATAGAGGGGTATAGATTTATGTGCCTTACCTAATATTACACAGCTTCCCTTTTCCATCGGTCCTTCCTTTCATATGCAGCAACTCCACTTTCATGTTCAGGTGCCCCGGCCCCATGGGGCTGCAGCTGCCTGAGCCTTAGTGGCCTTTCCAAAAATGTGGCCCTGCAGAAAGCCTCTTTTGCCTCATGGAGGAGAGAATGAGCTGGAGGAGTTCAGCAGGAACTTAAACAGAAAGTGACCTGAAATATCAGTAAATGTGTGCAGCGATTCTAGCAGGCATATGTAGTATCCTAATGCTAAAGGTACACACACTCATGCAATAATTGCAAGTCCTAAAGGGTTTGTACAGTGATCACCCAACAGTCTCTTAAGGATCTGGCATGTTGGATCCCTAAAAGGAAACTAAATATGGCAGTCCCATTTCTCTCACCTCTGGTTCACTTTTTACATTTTTTTAAAGACTCCTGAGCACCACCAATAGCAAGGTGTTCGCTCCCCTGCCCTCACCATTGTGCGCAGGCTGCGGTGTGTGACATGTCGGCTGCCAGTGCCTGGAGAAAGCCCTGGGTAAGTAGATTCCCCCCCCCCCCCCCTGGGAGTATGGACATCCCCTCTAAGTAGATGGCTTGACCTGAGTATTTGTATAAAAAATATTTGGCACATGATAGTGTTGCATGTACTGTGTATGTATATTTAAAATGTATGATTGTATGTATGCACTTCCCAGTAAAAACAAAATTCCCATTCTATTTACCTGTATGGTACTTAGTAATTTCTCATTCACCATGGAACCTTTTTTTTTTTTTTTTTTTTTTTTTTCCCCTGTTCAGATTGTTTGAGGGAAATGTTTGTTGTAGTTACTATCATTTTTTTTTTAGAGTGTTAGTCAGGGCCGGTTCTAGACTTTTTGCTGCCTGATGAAAACTTGTGAGGATGCAGACTCCTCACACAGCACAATAAGCTGCTTTTCCCCAATGACCTCCTTCACCTCACTCTCCTCTCGCTTCTCCTCCAACTCTGACTGAGTTCTGTTACATACAAACATGCTGCCCCTGTAATCTCTGCACCTGATGTAAATATTTTCACCTTGCTTGCTTCAAGAGAACCGGCCCAGGTGTTGGTTCTCCAAAAGGAAGAGTCAATGATTGCATCGGCATCTAATCTGACTACCCTTCTAAAGAGTAACGGTAACCAAGCATTGAACTTTATCCCGATCAGTAGCAGATATCTCCTTTCCCAGAAATGTTTTACCTTTTCTCATATGGATCAGGGGGCTCTGTGTGGCTGATTGTGGTGAAACCCCTCCCACAATGTGATGTCAGCACCTAGGTACTGACATCACTGTAGAATCCTTTCTGCATTGTGGGAAATAAGTTGTTTCCAACTGCCAATTATGTCGGATAGTGAAAAAAATGCTTGTGAATGACCAATGCCTAACCAATGTAGAAGCCGTGGCTGTCTTTCACCAATGCCTGCTGGTGCGGGGCAATGTCTCGCCCCTGGCTATGCCCTCATTCCAATAAAACTTTTCAAATGTTCATATAATGAGCAATCTAACAGCCCAAATCCAAAAAGTTCTTGTCTGAGGCTTCTTTCGCCGCTAGGCAGGTAATTGCATTATAATGACTTTAGTCCTAATTCTCCCACCAAGGCTAAATGGATCAAACTAATAGACACCACCGTCCCCTATAAAAAGCTTATGGCCACAGAAAACGTCTCACATTTTTGTGACATTTAAAGGACCCAAGTGGGAGAGCGCTAGATGGCATGCTCTTATGTCATATCTTTATCTGCGCTAGGAAATGAAAATTTAAAGGGATTCTAAGCAGACTGGTATGCATATAAGCGTACCCATGGCTTTTTGGTTGAGGAGACACTCGCCAGCCCCTTAGGTAGGTGCTCCTGGGCTGGCCGCTATCATATACATTGAATCCAGCGACTGCCAAAAGGCGCAATGTGATCCCAGAATAGGAAGCCTGCGGTTCCTCTGCATATTTTTTAGGCTTCCTGCTTTCTTCCTCAAACCCCCCCCCCCCCCCCCCCCCCGGCCTCAACTCATATTTCGGTTCACTCACGGACGACAGGAAGAAGCTCGGAAGCTGGGACGGATCTAGAGGGGGGCGAGCTGGTATCTTGCCCTAGGCGCAGTTTGTTG
This sequence comes from Hyperolius riggenbachi, assembly GCF_040937935.1. Taxonomy (NCBI): domain Eukaryota; kingdom Metazoa; phylum Chordata; class Amphibia; order Anura; family Hyperoliidae; genus Hyperolius; species Hyperolius riggenbachi. The sequence goes on from NC_090647.1 coordinate 71,405,605, forward strand.
AATTCTTAAAAAGGCGGCAAAATGAATGGCAGTTTAGGCACAAAACCTGACCTTTTAGGCGCCAAAACCTGACCTTGCCCCTGGCGCAACTTGGTCTTGCTTCGTCCCTGCTCGGAAGCATGCGCAGAGTGGACCCGCGGCCTTCCTATTCCGGGGTCACATCGGTACTTTTGGCAGTCACTGGAATAAATTTATATGATAGTGTCCAGCCTGGGAGCAGGAGCGTCTGTTCAGGGTCTTTGTGCTGTTGTCATTTCATTATGATGTGTAATGATTTGGCTATGTGCATTAATTGTCCTTGAAGCCCTACCCTGTCCAGCTGTGCTGCAGCATGTCTGTACCCCAGATGTGATTGACATGCCTGCATCTGTACTTGACCACTTTTGGATTAGGAACAACTGTGCAATTTCTCATTAATGCAATTATCTAAATAACCAATCACATGGCAGTTGCTTCAATGCATTTAGGGGTGTAGTCCTGGTCAAGACAATCTCCAGAATTCCAAACTGAACGTCAGAATGGGAAAAAGAGGTGGTTGAAGCAATTTTGAGTGTGGTATGATTGTTGGTGCCAGACGGGCCGGTCTGAGTATTTCACAATCTGCTCAGTTACTGGGATTTTCACGCACAACCATTTCTAGGGTTTACAAAGAATGGTGTGAAAAGAGGAAAACATCCAGTATGCGGCAGTCCTGTGGGTGAAAATGCCTAGTTGATGCTAGAGGTCAGAGGAGAATGGGCCGACCGATTCAAGCTGATAGAGCAACGTTGACTGACATAACCACTCGTTACAATCGTGGTATGCAGCAAAGCATAATGATGGTAGAGCCTACCTCCCCTTAACCACCATCCACCCAACCCTTACCTTCCCATCTTAACCTTATAAATAATGAACACTGACTACTTGGCATTGGATTAATTTAAGGCCATAGCAGCCCCTTTATTTTAGCCAATTAACAATATTCCAAAACCATAATAGATAACCATAACTTAACAGTTCACAAAGAGCTGGGGTAAAGGGGTCCGGAGGTACCAAATTCAGAAAGCCAAAACGCCCGTGTGACATGCAGCCTTGTACCGGCCCCCAGCTGCTCGAACAGCTGCATGCCCCAAAGTCATGTCTCCCGTAGTTGACTTTAGACCACCGGATTTGTCCCGCGGCAAATCACCTTCCACAAGAAACCGACCTCCGGAGCCCATTTTTACCCCTCCGGCTGCAATGACAAACAGACATACCAACACAAAAACAGAAAAATAAGGGAGGGAGCTTCTTCCCTTGCGCTGCAGTGACTGAATGTACCCACCCCCTTGCTTCCGCCTCCTAGCCTGGGAATCTTTCCCCCTCCCCACACCAACCCCTGCGCCACCTGAGCTGAGGCCTGGGCCAGCCCACCCTCACCCATTAACCCCCACGCTGCCAGGGGGGACGGCTACCCCATCATGCCCAGGCCCTCCGCACTTTGCTTTGCTACGGCTCCGGGCCCTATCTTTTGTGAAGCTACAACACGCACAACCTTGAGGTGGATTGGTTACAACAGCAGAAGACCCACTGGGTACCACTCCTCTCCACTAAAAATCGGGAAAAGAGGCTTCAATTTGCATGAGCTCACCACAATTGGACAGCTGTGGAAAATGTTGCCTGGTCTGAGTCTCGATAGTCCGAATTTGGCATAAACAGAATGAGAACATGGATCCATCATGCCTTGTTACCACTGTGCAGGCTGGTGGTCCAATGGTGTGGGGGATGTTTTTTTGGCACACTTTAGGCCCCTTCGTGCCAATTGGGCATCGTTTATATGGGCTACCTGAGCATTGTTTCTGACCATGTCCATCCCTTCATGGCCACCATGTACCCATCCTCTGATGGCTACTTCCAGCAGGATAATGCACCATGTCACAAAGCTCAAATTTCAAATTGGCTTTTTTTTTTTTTTCAAATAAGTTTTGTCACTTTTACATAAAACAGTACAGAACAACCAACCCCCCCCCCCCCATCCCAACATTCTCAGAATGCATTAAGGAGTGTTTATATATGTGTTATAATCCATACCATGCTTCTTAAGGTGCTCTATCCACGGGATCCAAATACTGTTGAATTTCAGGGGACAATTCCTCTGGAGATACGTGAATTTATATAGGGGTAGAGTAGCATTGATTATTTGTATCCATCTTGCCGCAGATGGAGCATCTGGCTGTATCCAGTGTAGGATAGTTTTCCTGGCAAAGTAGGAAAGAGTGTCCCACAAAAGTACAAATTTTCTGGATGGCATTATATCCCCTGAGATCCCCAATACATGTCTTAGGATCAAGAGAAATGGGTCTTTCAAATGTCTTTTGAAGTAAATCCTTAACCTTTTCCCAGTATGCCCGTATGCTTGGGCAGCTCCATACCATGTGCATAAAATCTCCCGGGGATTGCTTGCACCTGGGGCATTCATCACATCTATCTGGATACATATTCGCTAATCTGGATGGAGTATAATATCTTCTATATGTAAAATTTCATTTGAATAAGTTTATCTTTGCAAGATATTAAATACACTCCAGGATTTTTCTAGGAGATCTCGTCATTCCGACTCTTCCAAGGTAGGTATATCTGATTTCCAGGTCTGGTAGGCATTGTCCACTCTAGGAGTTGAAGTGCCCACTAGAGTTGCATGAATCTCCGATAAAGGAGAATCTAAATGTTTTTGGAGTAAGTGTTTTGGGAGGGTCAGACTTTAAAGTAATGGGCCTAGTGAACTGCGCTTGAGCAGCATGTCGGATTTCAATATAGCTGAAAAACAGTTTATTGTTTAGAGAAAAATCCTTTTTGAGTTGAATGTAGCTAGATGACCATCCATAATGTGCTGCAACCATTTAATCGCATATGAAGCCCAAAGAATAGGATCAGGAATGTTGAAGTGGGGGAGGTGAGGGTTGCACCATAAAGGAGTATGCGGGGAATAGACATCCGATTGATAATACTTTCGTTTGGCTGCTTCCAGGATCCTAATAGTAAAAATCATAGGTAGTGGAAGATTTGGATAAGCTTTTTGGCCTTTAAATGGTAGGAGGGGGAAGTCCTTCGTAGGATCCCACCACTGCAGCTTCCAAAGTTGAGGCTGTGTTTCTATCCTCCTGGGCAAACCACCATCTGAGAGTGACTAGGACAGAGGCCCAATAATTTTAAAGTTGTTTAGGGAACGCCCCGGACTGGCCAGGGGGGGGAGGGGGGGCGATTGCCCCCCAGGCCGCGTCACGTTAAAGGGTGCCAGGAAAAAAGGGCGCAGGGTTTTAAACGATAAGCATGAATAACGTTTAAGAAAAATTGTGCTATATTTCGTTTAATGATTTATAACTTTATAAAACATTTTTAATGTGTATGAAATCGGGAATTGTTAAAAAGTTAATCCCTGTTTAAAAAGTGAAATGCATAATAACGTTTTATAAAAGATTAAGAATGTTACTAAAACTATACTTAACCCTACTCTCACACAGAACCCTCCCTGTACCTACCTCTGATCCCTAGACCCCCCCCCCCCCTGGTGGTGCCTAAACCTAAGACCCCCTGTGATAAGCATTAACCCATTCAGGTTCCGTGGTTTTCACGAGAAATGTTCACTCCCATTCATTAGCCTATAACTTTATCACTACTTATCACAATGAACTGATCTATATCTTGTTTTTTCCACCACCAATTAGGCTTTCTTTGGGGGGTACATTTTGCTAAGAGCCACTTTACTGTAAACGCATTTTAACAGGAAGAATAAGAAAAAAATGGAAAAATTCATTATTTCTCAGTTTTCAGCCATTATAGTTTTAAAATAATACATGCCTCCATAATTAAAACTCACGTATTGTATATGCCCATATGTCCCGGTTATTACACCGTTAAAATTATGTCCCTATCACAATGTATGGCGACAATATTTTATTTGGAAATAAAGGTGCATTTTTTCCATTTTGCATCTATCACTATTAACAAGTTTAAAGAGAATCTGTATTGTTAAAATCGCACAAAAGTAAACATACCAGTGCGTTAGGGGACATCTCCTATTACCCTCTGTCACAATTTCACCGCTCCCCGCCGCATTAAAAGTAGTCAAAAACTGTTTTAAAAAGTTTGTTTATAAACAAACAAAATGGCCACCAAAACAGGAAGTAGGTTGATGTACAGCATGTCCACACATAGAAAATACATCCATACACAAGCAGGCTGTATACAGCCTTACTTCTGAATCTCAAGAGATCACTTGTGTGTGTTTACCTTCTGTCCCCAGCTTCTTTCATGCACTGAACATTACAGGCTTCCTGCAGACAGCTCTGCCTATGTCGTTAATTCCTTAGTATGTGACAGACCAGCTCCTTTCACAGCCTCCAGAGGAGGATTTTTATCCAGCTCTCTTCTATCACTGATAAGATAGCAGAGAAGCTGCTGGCTTATGTAAATAAAACACACACTGGAGTGTGCATAGAGAACAGTTTAACACTGAAGAACTTTGCAGCCTTCCAGACACAGGCCGACAAGTCTGACAGGGGAAAGATACATTGATTTATTACAGAGATGGTTATAGTAGAAAGAGCTGCAGCAAGCCAGATAACATTAGAATAGGTTTAGGAACTTGTAGGATGGTAGAAAAAACGTTGTAATTTTTGTTACAGAGTCACTTTAAAATAAAAAAAATATAGAAATATTTCATCTTTACATTGATATTTAAAAAGTTTAGACCCTTAGGTAAATATTTACATGTGTTTTTTTTTTATTGTAATGGTTTTTTTTATTTATAGTAAACATTTTATTTGGGTAGTTTTGGGAGGGTGGGGGGTAAACAATAGATTTATAATGTAAATGTGTGTTGATTTTATTTTCATTTTCAGGTGTAGTATTACTTTTTGGCCACAAGATGGCGGCCATGAGTTTGTTTACATGACGTCACTCTAAGCGTAACACACGCTTAGAGTGGCACATCAGGAAGGGAACGGCCAGAAAAGGCGCAGCTTCCGAGAGAAGCTGTCGTTTTTTCAGCGGGGGAGAGGAATCAGTGATCGGGCTTCATAGCCCGATATAATATTCCCTGACTACCGAATCCGCGGCCGGGAGTGCGCGCGATCGGCAGCGGGGGCGCGCGGTAGCGCACATGGTTTCTGGACGTAGTTTCTACGTCCAGAAACCAAAATAGGTTGTTTTTAAAAAAATATTGTGCTGTTTTTCGTTTAAAAATGTTTAAAAAATTATAAATCATTAAATAATGTGTAATCATGAGAAGCAGTTATAAAACATTAAGTCTCCAGGCGCCGCTTGTAAAATGTTATTTTTCTCCGGCGCCCTTTTTTCCTGCTGGGCGCCCATTAAACGATATTTATTATAGGAGTGAATGGCGGCGCCCTTTTTGTCCACCTGCCTCATGCGCCCAAATTTCCTGCTCTAGTATTTGTACGCTGCGGGTGAGTTTGGCGCCGTGAGCGCCAAATGACAGCTCTTCCTGCTGCCACTAAACTCCCCTGCAATTAAATACCATTCCCCCTCTGAGTTGTAACTCAGAGGGAGGTGTAATTTGGGGTATGGCAATGACCAGAGCACCAAATTACCCTTACGTGCACTGCGCAGCAAATTATTGCTGCTATGGGCCTCCTGGTTTGGTAACCGGTGCTGAGCACTGCACCAAAACCACCTGCTTTGCCTTCTCTCTCCTCTCTCCAATCTTACTGTTGAAACCATAATCTAAAGCTGGCCATACATGCATCAATTGTTACTAAAAGATTCTTTCACTATGATCGAATCCTAATGTCTTTACCACCTGTCAGTACAAAGTATGGATGTGGCCTGTAGGGTTTCATACTATAGTAAAGTGGGCCGTGGGCAGGCAGTGATGCACTTCTTCAATAAAAAGCAGGTAAGCAAAACATGGATGTTGGGGGGGGGGGGGGGGGGGAGTAGTGAAAACAGTGGTGGAAGGAGGGGTAATGACACTTCTGAAATTATCATTAGTGAGGCAGGGATCATGGTGCCAGGAGGGAGGTCAGTAAAGAGGTTACCTAGCGAGGAGCATGCCAGCGCATACCACTAAGGCTGCATCTGAAATGACCACAGCTCATGTGTGCAGCACCTAAATAGACTTTCTGCTACTACTTGTCATGCAAACAGGATGTTACCTGACTGAGGGAGGTGGTGGTCTGGTAATGGGGGAGGGGATATCCGAGATGGAAGAGGGGCTTGTTTGAGGAATTAGTAGAGATGGTGTCAAAGGGGAGGACATAAGTGGTGGGGGGGGGAGGAATGAGCCTTGGGGAATTAAAGTGGCCATACATCTGATAACTTGACAGACTATCAACCATTTGATATCGAATCAGATAAAAAATGTGGCTGGAAATTGGTTGAATGTATCTATCTGCGATGTTGGGAAATCTCGGGCCAATGTGGTTGTCAGGTGCGATAATCACGGTGTGCGATAACATGAATGTTAGACACAACGTAAACCCCGGCCGTTGTCCCTCAATGTATTATGTGCCCCCCCCGGTGCCTTTACCTATCATGCTGTCCCTCGAGTGTCCTTGCTATATTTCCGCATTGGCGCTCCACGTGACTACTGGCATATACCACGTGGGGTGCGTGTGTGATGTCATTTGGGCTGGGGCTGCCATGATAACGGGCCTCTAGTTTTTTTTTCCCCCCCAGGCCATAAGGTCCCAGTCCTCCCCTGGGGAGCGCCATGCCCCCCTCAAATTGGTTTCTTGAGCATGACAAGGAGTTCACTGTACTAAAATGGCCCCCACAGTCACCAGATCTCAACCCAATAGAGCATCTTTGGGATGTGATGGAACGGGAGCTTTATACCCTGGATGTGCATCCCACAAATCTCCATCAACTGCAAGATGCTATCCTATCAATATGGGCCAACATTTCTAAAGAATGTATTTAGCACCTTATTGAATTAATGCCCCGTACATGACCTATATATAATTTTTTTTTTTTTCTCGTTAATCCTCTTAAAACTTGTTTTGCTGTGTATGTTTATCGTGCTTCAATAAACTTTTTTTTTTTTTTTTTTTTTTAACAAAAAAAAAAATCTGCTTCGGTAGCCATTTTTACATGTATGTTGTAGATATTCTGTATTTCATGGTGTAAATACTAAACACTAAATGATTTGTTTCTTTCATGTAGCTTTGTGTCCAGTGTTGTAAATCACTATTATACGAGTGATGAGATGGTCTGCGGAGATCCAGAACTTCAGGCTTGGGTGGCCGAGATCTTCACTAATGGATTTCAGGAAAATGAATCCTCAGGTAAGAATGAGTCCCTGTCAGGAACGATTAGATCCTTATCAGGCTGTCAATCTATTAAGAGAACTGTATGGCGCATGTGCTAGCAGGCTCTGTTCCCACTAGAGCAGAGAACGGACATTTTCTTTTTTTCGTTCTCAGCGTAAGTGGGCCACACTTTTGTGCCGTCGGCGATTTGATCCCGGGCAGGTAGATGCGTTCCCCCATATAGCCCTATGGGGGAGTGCATTTGCCCTGAGCTCCAGCCAGACCACAGTGGACCATCAGAGCGGACATTATACTGTCGGCTCCCACTGCCCGCTTGTGATCTGGAAGAAAGTGGGAACACACAGACCTATAATTTCCTCAAATATGTAACCTTTATGACCTTTCCTGTGGTTATGAAGTTAATCTGCAAACCGAAAACTCATGGGGTCCAGCAGTGGATGTTGCTCAGAATCATATGCATCTCAAATGCGATAGGTAATTTCCAAATAGCAGCTGTAAAGCTTAATGGGAACCTGAAGGTAAAAGGAATATGGGGGCTGCCATCCTTATTCTCTAGCAATGCCTGTTGCCTGACTTCTCTGCTGAAGATCTGCCTTTTAGCCATAGGCCCTGCCTGAACAAGCATGCAGATCAGATGTTTGTTTGAAAAATGGAGTACCCAGCAAGCTCATGGTGAACCAGAACTCCTAGGAGTGTGTGAGGGGCTACAACGGACCAAAACACCCTCTTACTAATACTCTATGGAAAACCAGTTTGCCTTCTTAACAGAATGTATTTGCAATAATTCAGGTTGGCGTGAGCTCTGAGAGAGCTTCCAGTTCTACCCTATAGAGCCACATTAATCCATGCCATGCACTGAGGATCAACCAATCCGAAACGGTCTGCATGTATGTTGGACTATGGCATTCCCGGGCTGCACATGAGGTGGGGTGAGGCAGGTTTCCTGAGGCGGCAAAGTTGGTGGCGGCGCTCGCCTGGCTGTGGGTGGGGGTCCCACCAAGCTGAAGATAGCAGCTCGGAAGGGGGGGGGGGGCAGCATTGCGCAAGTTCAGTGGGCAACATTGAAGAGGAGACTAGCTGTGAAACGCAGCACTTAGAATGCGTAAAGTTGAGGTGTAATTCACCCGCCTGCTGCCTGACATGCTGGAAGGAAGGATAGCGGCTATCATAGCAGTGCATATACCGGAGGTAATTACTTCCTTCAGCATATGCGGTGCTGCTATGAACCACTGTCCTATCTTCACTGTCTGTGGTGCTGCCTGCGGGTTGCAGTCTGAGGTCTGTGAGGCAGGGGGAGCCAGCGAGAATTTCCTGCCCCAGGAGGTGGCCGCCGCTTGTTTCAGGGAGGTGAACTAGTGGTGGCTGGGGAGGAAGGGGGCTGCAACTGGGGGAACTGACCTGCCCAACCTATACTGGGGAAACCTACCTTGCTAACCTATGCTTGGAGAACCTACCTTCCTAGCTTATACTGGTGAACCACATACCTGGCTACCTACCTTGGGGGGGGGGGGGGGCATCCTTACTTACTTACTTACTTACTTACTTACTTACTTACTACTCTGGCATTCTCACTATTATCTGTATTGTCTGTCACCCCATTGTCTATAACCTTGTTTGTTATCCAGTGTAATGGCCCTATTTAAATCCAATGGAGAATATTTTTAAAGTATATATTATGTCTGCAGTGCTGCAAAGGTCTTGAGTATTTTTGTACAAGATTCTACTGTCACTTTTAGGAATCCCGTCTTCCTTAGAGACAAAGGACTCTTTAATCAAGTACCTGACCATGGTGATCTTCAGATGTTCTGCTCAGCACTCTGCCGTTGGAAGCAGTCAGGCAAGTGTCAAGATACCCTCATTAGATACATCCATCTACGGTGAGGTGTGCCCATAAGTATAGTTACGTAAATGTTGTATACTGCGCAACACCCTTCTGCTTAAACTTTATCAATGGGTGCGGAGGCGCACACAATCCCTAAAAGGTTTATTTGTAACGCTTCAGATTTTTGCTTTTATGTAGGTTTTTTTTGCTTTTTTTTGTTGTCTTTGGTATTTTACAGAAAAAAATCAGATCAACTAAAACCTTGCTACTAGCTGGGCTACTGTCAACCTAAAGATGACTTCTCCACTGGGAACAAACCTAAAATTTGCCCCAAATTTGAAACAAAAAACAAGTTGCTTTACAGCACAGATCTAATACCTTTGTTCCCTGCACCTGTCGGGGAGAACAGTCAAGTCTGGGATTTGAGTTCAGGTGAGAAAGTAACTCGGGGAATTTGTTAAAATTGCATTGCAGAAGAAAGGAATGAGGTAGATGCATGTCTAGCTTCAATTCGCTTCCCAGACACTTTCTCACTGCAGTTGCCAGAACTACTGAAACCGGTAAAGTATGCTATAAAATTTCTCTTTAAAGGCTCACAAACCACAGCTGAATAACTTCAGGTTTTACGCGTCCAGTGAAAAATGGCGCCGGCTAAATAATGGCGCCCCTTTCTGCCCGATATATGTTTAAAACGATATTTATCGTTTTAAAGGTTAAAATAGTGCAGACCTTTTGAACGAAATTTATCGTTTTAAATTTTTTTTTAATCCTGCCTGAACGATATTTATCGCTTTACCCCCGCTTTGCTGCCGTTTGGAAAATATCTGCCCGCCGGCTTTAATGTTTAACCAGTTCGCATTGTCGTTTTTCACTTTATGCATCCGAGCAATGTTCACCTCCCATTCATTAGCCTATAACTTTATTACTACTTATCACAATGAACTGATCTATATCTTGTTTTTTCCGCCACCAATTAGGCTTTCTTTGGGGGGTACATTTTACGAAGAGCCACTTTACTGTAAATGTATTTTAAAAGGAAGAATAGGAAAAAAAGGCAAAAAATCATTATTTCTCACTTTTCGGCAATTATAGTTTTAAAATAAAACATGCCTCCATAATTAAAACTCACGTGTTGTATATGCCCATTTGTCCCAGTTATTACACAGTTTAAATTATATCCCTATCATAATGTATGGCGACAATATTTTATTTGGAAATAAAAGTGCATTTTTTCCGTTTTGCATTCATCACTATTTACAAGCTTATAATAAAAAAAAAATTTGAAATATTTAATCTTTACATAGATATTTAAAAAGTTTAGACCCTTAGGTAAATATATATTTTTTTTCAATTAAACATTTTATGTGGGTATTTTTGGGAGGGTGGGATTTAAATTGTATTTTTTTTTTAGTAAATATGTGTATTTTTATTTTTAACATTTAGCTGTAGTTTACTTTTTGGCCACAAGATGGCAGCCATGAGTTTGTTTACAGTGACGTCACTCTAAGCGTAACACGTACGCTTAGAGCGACGTAGGGGAAATGGGAAGCAGAAAAAGCTAGGCTTCCGAGAGAAGCTGTCGCTTTTTCTGCGGGGGAGAGGAATCAGTGATCGGGCACCGTTGCCCGATTCACGGATTTGCTGGCTAACAAACCGCGGGCCGGGAGCGCGCGTCCACGCGGGAACGCGCAGGAGCGCACATGGCTTCCTGGACGTGAGTTTCACGTCCAGGAATGTCAAATAGTTAATAGCAAAGCCCCCTTAAAAGCTAAAAACACCAAATTTGCAGGGAATGTTAAGAAGAAAATTGTGAACAAGAGGAAATTTTTTTTTTTTTTTCAAAAAGACCTTATAGTTTTTGAGAAAATCGATTTTGAATATTCTTCTGACCGTGGGAAAATTAAACGCCCGCCGACTTTAGCGGTTAATAACAAAGCCCCTTTAAATGCCAGAAACACCAAATGTGTAGGGAATGTTAAGAAGAATAGTGGGAACACGAAGAAAAAAAATTGTTCAAAAAGACCTTATAGTTTTTGAGAAAATCGATTTTAAATCTTCAAAGAGGAAAATGTATCTATTTATTTAAATCGCGTACTGACATTTCAGCGGCGGAAACAATTCCCGCCGACTTTAGCAGTTAATAGCAAAGTCCACTTAAATCCTAGCAACACCAAATTTGCAGGATATGTTAAAAAGATACTGGGAAACAATATTTTTTAAAAAAATCGAATTTTTTTTTTTTTTTTTTTGGGGTTATGTTCAGAGTGTGGGAATTTTTTTTTTAAAAAAATGACTATTGACTCAACCTGTTTTTAAAGATCTTAATTTATATGCTCTGTTCTGAAACAGCTGACCCTCTCCATGCATTCTACACCTGCCTGCCATCAAAGCTTTCCCTAGAGGTGAACTTCTCAGAATTTGTAGGTCTGCATGGACATGATTGTGTTGTACTGGCAAGTTTTAGGAAAGGTTTCGTTTTTGGATCGCTCTTGCTTTGCCACACCCAATCAATACAGCTCCACCCAACCCTAGAGGGCTGCGACTAGCCTCCTTTGGGTCCTATAGGTGAAAAGCACTTTACAAATGTGCTATATTTTGTTAATTTTGTCGTATGTTTCCTTTCCAGTTTGACTTCTATTCCTGGATACCAAATGGACCTACCACCATGAAGAATCCTCCACCCACAGCTAAAGGGGTCACCACAATGGAGACCATCCTGGCAACTTTACCTGATGTGAACACTTCTGCAATAGTTATATCCAATGTCTGGGTACTCAGTCATGAGCCAGAAGACCGGGTAAGTAAAAAGGACAAGCATGCAACTAAAAATGGAATGGTGTTCCAGGAGGTGCCCTCCACCCCTGCTCTCCCGCTGCACACCAATCTAGTGCCTAATAGCTGTGTAACCTGTATCCTAACCCTAACACATCATGATCATCAAACCTATTAATGTTGTTGATTTTTAGCGATTTCCCCCACCCCCCTGGTAATTCAAGTGCTGTGAGTGTTCTGCAGTCCCAAAGGCTTTGGAAAAGAGGCTTAAAGTTCTTCTTTTTTGTTTATTTATTTATTTTTTTTTATTTACCACCTTAAGTCCAGAGAAGGTGCCTCTCGCACTGATTGTAGAAGAGTAGGGGCTGCATAGGAAAAGGCCCGAGCACCAAATGTTTAAGTGAATCCTGGGAACAGCCACATTTTCTTATTGCAGGGAGGGTGCATTGAGAGGCATATAGATCCCCTGTGTGCTTGGGTCCCAAGTGGTTTAGAGCCGTGAATGTCAGCAGGCAGATCTTAAAATGGATTCTGCATTTTACTGGCAACCAGTGAAGAGCTTGCAGTACTGGGGTGATGTGTGAGCTACAGGGGGCTTTGGCTAAGAGTCTGGCTGCTGCATTCTGTACTAGTTATAAGGGGTGCAGAACTTTATCTGGGTATCAATAAATAGGGCATTGCGGTAGTCCAAGCAGGAGGATACAAATGCATGAACTAGAGTAGGTAGGTCTTCAACTTGGATAATTACGGTAATCTGCGTTATATTTCTCAGATGGAAGAATAAGACAACTGATACCTGCTGTCTGTTTTCCACCCAGGATCATGCCGGGGTTTCACAGTCTTTATACTGCATGACCTCTCCCCACCAATTGCTAGTTTGCAGTGGGGAGACTTTTGGACTTTATCCATAATGCGTGGGCCACCTACCACCAACTGTTTGTTCAGCCTAAACCAGCTGGTGTTGATGGATGCTGATTGGACTTGTGTGCCAGGCTTGAAGGACACACAGTTGTGCATCGTCACTATAACAATGGTATCCTAGGCCAAAGTTCTTGACCATTTATGCCCACTGGGAACATATAGACTGCAAAGAGTAATGGTGATGGCGCAGAACACTGTGGGACTCCACAAGCAAGAGACACTGGATTCAAGTAGTAGGTGCCTAGGCTCACTTGCTGTGACCTGCCATACAGGAATTGCCCAAGAACGTCCCTTTATTCTAAATCTAAAACTGATGGTGATCTTAGGAGGCTACCTTCTCAGTTTTTTTTTTCTCAGTGTACTCCGATTCTCAGTGGTTCTGGGTTGCCATGAGCTAAGGATAAGTGCCTCAAAGACTCAAAAGCTCTCTAACTTATTATTATGAAATGTTATTAAGCGTGCTGATCTGCATTCGAAATGGGTTTATCCACCTAGTGCTCTGGGGGTTTGACCATGTTGCACCTATTTGGCTTATGAGTAGGAGTGCTTCCAGAGTCTGACTTTGGTCCTGAAAGCAGGGCACACATCAGAACTGCTGGTGTATGGCAAGCCTATAGCTAATACATTTTACAGCCACTAAGTACACCTTAGTACTGGTCCAAGCCTTATCCCAGATAGCTCATAGTGATGCTGACAGGTGATTATTTAGGCAGAGGATTTGTCTCATTTCCCCTCTAACTGCCTTGTAGAAGTGATGGGTGTTGTGTAAATCCTGTTACCTAGATTTATTTATTTCCCCCCCTTTGCAGAGGACACTGGGAAGTTACCCTGATGTGCATTTCATAGAAGAGGAAATACAGAACTTCATCAAAGTTTTTCAAGATAGACTGGCTGAGATTTCCAAATCCATCCAGGAGAGAAATGAATACTCACCGCTTCCCTATCCATATCTGAACCCGAGCATAATAGAGAACAGCGTTTCAGTCTAACACACTAACGCATCTGTCTGCTGTTTCTTACCTTTTTTTTTTTTTTTGGTCTGCTATAAAGAATCTTGACATCTCTGGACAAGCATAAAACGTATCTATCTAAAACGTATGCTCTCAGGACCACATCAGTACATGTGGTTCCTAATATGTATTCAGAAAATGAGCCTTATTGTGCCAGTGTCCTGACCTGTAGGTTTAGCTCATGTTATTCCTAATGTACAAACCTCCTTAATAAAATGGACTGCATACATCTGTTTGCTTTGCTTGTTTTAGTGGCAAATCTTTTGAGATTGAATTGACTTACATGCAGGGGCACAGCAATAGCCATAGCAACTGCTATGGGGCCCTGGAGAGAAGGGGGCTCAGGTGGTACTTTATGCGTTCACTTTGTTTCTCCATCCTCTGACTGTCTCAGTGCCTAAGGACTGTACACAGTGTGTATTGCATGGAAATGTGAATTGCCCAGTCAATTCATATCCATAGGGTAGGGACAGGTGGCATGCTGAAGAGTGCATAGATCTGATGACCCTCCCCCCCCCCATACAAATGTTGCGATGGGACCCCATAATCTCTAGTTGCGCTACTGCTTACATGAAACTTGTAGTCCTCAGTGCTGCTTGGTTTGAAGACAACAGGGGCATCTATTGGTCTTTCTCCAGCCATCATATATGGGACACCACAGGAGAGCGGGGGAAACACGAAATATAAGGACATGGCAGAAACACAATGAACTGAGAATGGACACCTCATAGGACAAGGCTCCTGTTTTTATTCATGTTTGGATTAATTTTGAATAAGCCCTAGATAGCACATGATCACCTCAACTTTGGGGTTCTGTGGTTAGCAGTATCTGGACACTTGCCTGAATTTGTTTCTTTTCAATGCAGCAGAAAGTGCTTTTAATGGATCCACAAGCCAGTGAGAGCCATGTGAGTAGTGTAAGCAGCCACAGTATTGCGGGACTTAAACGGGAATTCCAGGGAGTGTGGTCCCTTGTATCTTCTGATCGCACTGTGCAGCCACGAGTGGCAGGATGATGTGGCTACGCTCGTGCATTGGGACCTGCGGGGAAGTTGCCAGAGAGCCCAGTAAACTCCCAGTGTTGTGACTGTGGGTGGCGCAGCTGTGAGCAGACTGAAGGAAAGATCGCAGCTGCACTAGTCTCCCTTAGGGCCCTTTTCCAACAGCAATCGCTAGCGTTAGCGCTAAAAGCTAGCGATTGCAATTCAGCAACGTTCCAAATTTTCTCGGCGTGTGAGATCATGATTTTGTTATGCACTGCATAGCAAAAATCGATCCGCGGTGCGATTGCACATAATTGAACAAATTGCGGTAGTGGAAATTACCTACTGCGATTCCTGTTAGGCAAACTAGCGATTTTAAAATCGCTAGCGATTTTGCGATTCAGAATCGCAATCGCCGCTAGTGGAAAAGGGCCCTGAGGGTGGATGTGCCAGAAGCCTGGACTTAAAGGGAACCTTAACTGAGGGATGCAGATGTTGCCTTTTAAACAATACCAGTTGCTAGTCCTGCTGACCTCTTTGGCTGTAGTAGTGACTGAATCACAGACCTGAAACAAGCATTCAGCTAATCCAGTCTGACTTCAGTCAGAGCACCTGATCTGCATGCTTGTTCAGGGGCTGTGGCTGAAAGTATTAGAGACGTAGGATCAGCAGGAGAGTCAAGCAACTGGTATTTTAAAAGGAAAAATCCATATCCTTTTCAGTTTAGGTTCCCTTTTAAGTCAACATGAGGCTGGCATCCCTCGTACATGTGTTGAATATGGAGAGTGCATCCACATAGCTGTGCATAGTCTGCTGGAAGCAATGGGGAAAGGGAAACTGCTCAGCAGGCCCAGAATGCATCTGGAGGGGCGAAAACTTAATGATTTAATGGCTAAAGTTGCATATCATGTTTTTAATCCAGGATGTAATGAGTGCTACAGGTTTCTTTTTCTGGCAGATTAAGGGACCTTTTCCAAAAGCAGTTGGTAGGCAGTGAAAACATTGTCCACTCTCCTGCTTGCTGCCTGCCAACCACTCAATAAGCAAGCAAGCAGTGCAGCTGCCTGTGGAAAAAGACCCTCAAGCTGTGGGCAAATTGTGGAAAAACCCAATTTATAAGGGATGCCCTTAATGCAACACAAAGCTAGCTTTAGAGTACCCAAAGGTTTTGTGCCACTTGTGTACTGGCGCAATAATTGCAGCAGAATCCTCCAATATATTTAAAGAAAACCTGAACTGAAAAAGTCAAAATAACCATACACAAGTGATACTTCCCGTGTAGTCTACTCAATCTTTCTCCTCTTCTGCGTCCTGTTTGTCCACTGTGATCAAGGGAATTCTCCATCCTCAATTTTGAAAATGGCCATTACCCCATAACTGCTTCCTGGCCAGCACACTGTTAAAGAGACAGAAGCGAGAATAAATCTCGCTTCAGAGCTCATAGATAGCAGGGGCATGTGTGCCCCTGCTAAAACGCCGCTATCACGCGGCTAAACGGGGGTCCCTTACCTTCCAAAACCCCTCCGTGGTGCCCGGGGATCTCTTCCTGATTGAGGCAGCGCTAACGGCTGCAGCCCTGCCTCACGCGCGTCTGTCAGCGCGTATCTCCGCCTCTCCCCCGTCCCTCTCAGTCTTCCTTCGCTGAGAGGGGCGGGGTAGAGGCGGCGATGCGCCACTGATAGACTGCGCTGAGAGGCAGGGCTGCAGCCGTTAGCCCTGCCTCAACAGCAGCAAAATCTATGACCAAGTTGGTCGTTTATTTTGCAGGGGGGGATTTGGGGGTAAGGGACCCCCGCTTAGCTGCGGGATAGCGGTGTTTTAGCAGGGGCACAAGTGCCCCTGCTGAATATAAGCTCTGAAGCGAGATTTATTCTCGCTTCAGTGTCTGTCTTTAAACTGTAACATCATGCACTTGAGCCATAGGGAAACATGGACATTACCGGGCACATCAGTTGTCCACTCAGCTATAACTGACAGCAACTGATATATTTCAGTTCTGACAAAATGTTGTCAGAACTGGAAGGTATCAGTGTCAGAAGAAAATAGTGAGCTTCTGAGAGTAACTGATGGCAAGGTAACTATTTAATATTATTTTGAAGTTACCTCATGTGTTTTAAATTTTTTCCAATAACCCTCCAGGACAGGTGCTACATATGAGATTCGGGCCCGCCCCCAACAGGAAACACAAAGAACTAGCTCTCTATAAGTTCCACCTCTAATCTCTACCTGCCAGTTCTTTGTGTTTCCTGTTCCGGGGAACACCTAGCTCTCTTAGCTAGTTGTGGTCAGCAGCCAGGCAGTGCTGAGGCCATAAGAACTACTATAATGTAGCCCTGTCCTGATGGATATGGTGGCTACCTGGTATCCGGCGTCCGCTTTTGTGGAGGCTGAAGGCGGCTTTGGAGGCAGTCTTGGCGGAGGCTATCCGCGTGTCGGAAGGTGGCTAAACCTGGCGGAGGCGGAGAGGTAGCTGCTAGGCGGGAGTACGCTGAGCAGGGTGTCCGAGCGGAGCATGGGCAAGCCGGCTGTCAGCCATGTACTTCCGCCCTTACGGAAACGTCCCGTCCGGTGATGTCATTTCCGCTTCCGGATCACGCGTCTGTCTAGAAGCCGCGGCGTCCATCCTCACACGCGGCTGGTGTGTCGGAGGAGATGGACGCTAAACAGAAGACGGCAGATCAGGTAAGAGGCAGTGTCGGAGGACAGGTCGCCCGTCTGGTCTGCGAAGTCTGATGTTGCTATAGGCCGCAGTCTGGTCAATGGAGGTCTGCAGGGGGTACTTGTATTTGCCTATCTCTGTGGATCTTTTTTATAGCTTGAAAAGATATATATTGATCATGTGGGCGGCTGTTAAGGGTAAAGCAGAGCACTCTGTTGTTTTTTTACTGATATAAGGATATGGTGAATATTACTATTTGGTCATTGTTACTTATATAGTATATGTGATGATTAATCTCATACTGAGGCAGAGCATGGCTTCATATGATTTGATATTATAGGCTGAACATAGATTGGCCTTCAGGATATATATGGTATTAACATTATATTATGGCATGATGTTAGAATAGCTGGTGATTTTACTGAAAAAGATGGTCTTAGGATAAAACATTGATTATGTTATTTGTATGTTTTCCTAGGATGCTATGGAGTCTGATAACTCTGATAGGCCCAGGAGTTGCATTCTGTGTAACAAACCTTTACAACAACACTGGCCAAAAGCATCATGTCAGAAATGTATATCTAGTATCATTAATGAGGATAATACAGCTTCATGTAAAGACTTTATGGTCACCATGCGGCAAGAGATGGTGGAGACCTTTAAGGCATTTAGAGAGAGTCTACCAACTACCTCAGCACAAGATCAACAATCAGTGCGTCCTGTTAAACCCAAGAAGGCTACGAGTAAATCTCCCAGGATAATTTATTCCTCAGAGGAAGAGCAGGATAGTCACCATGACACTGGTGAACCAGAATCTAAATCTTCTGAAGAATTGTCAGATTATGAAGATCCTGAGGATGCATTTAAGTCTTCTAGGTTTAAATTTGCTTCTGAAGAGACGGAGGAATTGTTGAAGGCAATTTACTCAACCCTTGATATACCCCAGAAAAAGATCTCTGAGAAATCCTTACATGATAAGTTGTATATGGGTATGGAGCCCTCTGATCAACTTTGTTTCCCAGTCCACAATTCAATGAAAAATTTAATCACATTACAATGGAAAGAACCCGATAAGAAATTGTTTATTTCAAAGGGATTCAAAAGGCGTTTTCCTTTCTCAGAAGAGGATGCTAAGTTATGGGAATCATGTCCTAAGCTGGATGCAGCTTTTAGTCAGGTTGAGAAGGATAATGAGTTAGCCTTTGAGGATTTAGGTCGATTAAAAGACCCAGGAGATAAGAGAATTGAATTCTCTCTAAAAAAAGGCATGGTCAGCCTGTGCGACTAACTTTAAACCGGCTGCGGCGACAACTTGTGTGTCTCGCACCATATCAGTATGGTTAGAGAGAATAAAGAAGTTGGTAGAGCAGGATGCCCCTAAAAAAAGATAATTTAGAAGCAATTGAGGTTGTGGAAGGAGGCAATGACTATGTCATAGATGCAGCCTCAGAGTCTTTAAGGGTCACAGCTAAATCTACAGCATTAATAAACAATGCACGTCAGAATTTATGGTTAAAAACTTGGGAGGGTAGTCAAGCTTCCAAAGCTAGAGCCTGTAGTCTTCCCTTCCAGGGAAAGTTGTTGTTTGGCCCTCAACTCCAAGAAGTATTGGAGCGGACAGCCAGCAAGAAAACTACATTTCCTAAAAAGAGGAAGTTTGAGCCGAAAAAGAGACCGGTTTTTCGGAGGAATCAGACACAGGGCAGAGATCACCAGAGGCGTAAGCCTTGGATGGGTAATAAGGCGTTTACCAAGAAAAATCCGCTCTTTAGAGCAGCGCAAAAATAAAGATAAGCCATGACGCCAACAAGGTGGGAGGAAGGTTAAAAGCATTCCTATTAGGTTGGAAAGAAATAACAAGAAACAAATTTATTCTAGATCTAGTAGAGAATGGATACAAGATTCAGTTTTCAAGTCCTCCTCCCAAACGATTTATTGTCACTCAGGCTCCAAAAATACCAGAGGAAAGGAGGGCCATGCGACAGATTGTGAAAGATATGCTCGCAAGAGATGTGGTTTGCACAGTGCCTTCCGATCAGGAGGGAGAAGGATTTTATTCCAGAGTGTTTCTGGTAAAAAAGCCCACGGGGCAGTATCGATTGATACTAAACCTCAAACCTTTGAATCCTTTCATAAGGTACGAGAGATTCCGAATGGAGACGGTTTTCACAATGCGAAACCTTCTATCCCCAAATTGTTTTATGATCAATATCGATCTAACAGATGCCTATTGGCATATCCCAATAAGAAAAGAGTCTCAAGTTTTCCTTCGGTTCAGTGTAAAGACAAGTGTAGGTCTGGAACATTTTTCAATTTTGCTGTCTCCCATTCGGAATCTCGTCGGCACCCAGAATTTTTACAAAAGTCATGGCAGAGATTGTGGGAGCTCTACACCTGAAGGGAATTTTAATAATTCCTTATTTGGACGATTTGTTGGTGGTAGCCGACAGCATACAGAGTCTGGAGAACCACAAGGAGATGGTGATAGGACTATTGGAGCAAACCGGGTGGTTAGTGAATCATCAAAAGTCTTACCTAGTCCCAACACAAGAAATTCAGTTTTTGGGGTTCAGGATAGATTCCATTTCACAAAGATTGTATCTCCCTCAGGACAAGATAGTAAAACTTCAGAAAATGATACAGCAATGTCAGGAGGAAGTTATTACAACAGTAAGACAGGTAATGAGACTGATCGGTTTTTTAACCTCCACAGCACCTTCAGTATATTGGGCACTGAAACATATAAGACCTCTTCAGCAATGGCTTCTACACAACTGGAAGGGAGCTCATACAGCTTTAGACCAAACTCTTTGCATACCAATAGAGGTAAAACAGACATTAGATTGGTGGATTCAGGAAAACAATCTTACACAAGGTCGACTGTGGAGGTGTCCAGTAACAAAGATCCTAACGACAGATGCCAGTCTCACAGGTTGGGGGGCCCACATAGAAGGCATCTGTTTACAGGGTACTTGGTCAAAGGAGGTAATGTCGCAATCATCAAATTTCCGAGAACTGCTTCCAGTAAAGGAAGCTTTGATACAAACGACATACAGATTAAACGGCCACCATTTACAAGTCCGTTCGGACAACATTACAGTTGTAATGTACTTGAACAAACAAGGAGGAACGAGATCAGATCAGCTTCTAGGGCTGGTGCTGCAGATATTAGACTGGGCAGAGCAGAATCTTCAGTCAATCTCAGCAGTTCATCTCAAGGGGTCTCTAAATACTATGGCAGATCTATTAAGCAGAAAGAAGATGTCAAATTCAGAGCTAAGTCTAAATCCAAAAATATTCAGAGAATTGACACAGAGATGGGGACATCCCCAGATAGATCTGTTTGCCAACTGGGAAAATACGCTTTGCACCCGGTTTTTCTCGCTAGACCCAAGAGGAGCTTTAGGAGTAGATGCATTGGCCCAGACATGGGACTTTCAGATCGCCTATGCATTTCCTCCAATCCCTCTATTGTCAATGGTATTGCAGAAACTAAGAACGACAGCAATGTATCTGATATTGATTGCGCCCAATTGGCCAAAACGACTCTGGTTCCCAATACTAAATTCAATGTTGGTGGACAGACCGATCCATTTGAGAGACAGACACCATGTACTAAGAAAAGAAGGCGAGTTGACTCAGATTCCCAATCTTCAGCTGACAGCGTGGTTTCTGAAGGGCAAATCCTAAGACAAAGAGGTTTATCTGACAGAGTGACAAAGACAATATTAAATAGTAGAAAGAAGGTTACAAGAGCTATTTACTTAAAATATTGGAAAACCTTTTGTAGCTGGAAAAAAGAGGTATGTCTGAGATCAAATAGACTGGCGACAGTATTAGAATTCTTGCAAGACGGTATTGACAAGAAGCTGGCATTAAGTACATTAAAGGTGCAAGTTGCAGCCCTTTCAGTTTTTCTTAATAGGCGGTTAGCCTTAGAACCATTAGTTATTAGATTTATGAAATCAGTAGAACGATCCAGACCAGTAATAAAACATTTATATCCTAGATGGGACTTAACCTTAGTGTTAAACACTCTAATGAGTGATGAGTTTGAACCATTGAGCAGTATTTCATTACGATTGTTGACTATTAAGACAATTTTCCTTGTAGCTATGACCTCAGCAAGGAGGATAAGTGAACTGGAAGCCCTGAGTTCAGTCGAACCTTTTTGTATGGTTTTTCATGATAGAGTAGTCCTGAAGACGACAAGTGAATTCTTGCCAAAGGTAGCTACTATATCCAATAGGATGCAAGAGATTGTATTGCCATCCTTTTGCAAAAACGCCACTGATCCCAGAGAGATGAGATGGCATAACTTAGACGTCAGAAGATGTTTACTATATTACCTTGACAGAACTAAGGAATTCAGGAAATCTACAGCATTATTTATTAAATTTTCTGGAGCAACAAGAGGGAAAAGTATGTCCAAGGCATCGATAGCAAGATGGATCAAGATCTGCATTAATGAAGCATATAGACTTAAAGGTATACCATGTCCAAAGGATATAACAGCACATTCAGCTAGGTCAGTTGCAACTTCCTGGGCTTACAGAGCTGGAGCTACGGCAACCGACCTCTGCAAGGCGGCAACCTGGAAGACGGTTAACACCTTCATCAGGCACTACAGGTTGGATCTACTATCGGCGGAAGAACAGGCTTTTGGAAGGAAAGTTCTTCAAGCTGTGATCCCTCCCTAAGGTTAGTGTTGTTCATTGCATATCATCTCATATGTAGCACCTGTCCTGGAGGGTTATTGGAAAAAAACAAAATTAGCTTACCTGGTAATGCTGTTTTTAATAAGCTCTGGAGGAGATTTATAGACGATGTGTTCTTTGTTTGGAGGGGCACACGGAGTAGCCTTGAGGATTTTCTCCTATGGATCAATACTAATAATTATAATTTGAACTTCATGGGAGAATACAGTAAGGATCGAGTCAATTTCCTGGACTTAACAGTCCTGGTGGATGAAGGCCATATTGTTACTAAAACCTATCGAAAAGAGGTAGACATCAATAGTTACATTAACATAGATAGCTGCCATCACTTTAGGTGGCTGTCCAACATACCTCAAGGCCAATTCCTCCGTCTTAGGAGAAATTGCACCAACTTAAAGGACTTTGAGGAAGAAGCTGACAGGATGCAATTGAGATTTGAAGAAAAAGGTTATCCAATTGAGAACGTGAGTAGGGCTAGGGATTATGCCTTACACACTGCTAGAGAAGATCTACTGAGAGAAAAGAGCAAGCAAGACAATAGATTTGAAGAACAGCCCAAACTAATACTTAATCACTCCTCACAGAGTAAGAAAGTACGGAATATAATAAAAAAACATTGGGATATTTTGAAAGAGGATCATCTATTGAACACCATACTCACTGACAATCCAGGATTGATCTTGAAAAGATCTAGGAATTTAGGCAGTATTATAGCCCCTACTGTTAGAGAGAAGAAACAAGATAGGAAGATAGGTTACTTTAAAAACTGTGGCTTTTGCAGGATGTGTAGGGAAACAAGTATGCCTGTTGGTAGAGTGGATGAAATCGTATCTACTGCAGATAACAATAGTTTTAAGATTAGGGAAGTCATGAACTGTGACACCAAAGGAGTCATATATGTAATCATGTGTCCTTGTCACAAACAATATGTGGGCAGGACAAAACGCCCACTTAAAGAACGATTGGCAGAACATTGTAGCAATATCCTCAAAGGTAACATGAAACATCCATTGTCTGAACATTATAAACAGCAGCATAATTGCTTAATTAGAGGCACTGTTTTCTGCGCTATTGAAGTGGTAAGAAGATCGTGGAGGGGAGGAGACTATATACTTGAAATGTCCCGGCATGAGACACACTGGATTTACAATTTAAACACCCTGATTCCACTAGGTTTGAATAAAGATCTTGAACTTTACGCTTTTTCTTAAGGAGATGTGACCTCACAGCCTGAATAAAAGCATGGATTCCCCTATCCGCAGCCAGCTTTGAGAAAGGAAGGCGTACCTTCCGAAACGCGTCAGCGATTGGCTAAGTTGTTGTGACGTCACTAGCATCATCGCGGAAGGAGGTTTCTTGTCCTACGTTTGCAGCGAGCTCCGAGTGTGCACGGAACTACATTGTAACATCACGGACGCCGACTGTTATCATCACGGTGGAGCCGGGTGAGCCTGCCCGACCCTGCAGCCGTCAAACATCCAGCAGCAGGTCCAAGTCTCTCCTGTCTAGTCGCCGGCCGGGACTGACAGGATTGAGCGGCTCCAACGCTACACGGAGGAATACCCACGGAGGTCGTGAGTTGTAAACATCCTGTCCTTGTCATTCTTATGTACCACTATATAAGCAACCATAGATGCCAAGCAATCATTGTGCTAACTAACATTTGATGAATCCAGTTCTCCATTTGAACTATCTATAGAGTTCTACCAACCAGCAAAATCTATTGCATTACTTCAATTATTACTCCATCCTAGGAGGACTATCTGCTACTATCTTTGAGCATTTGAAGTTCATATTTTTAGTGCTTATCCACATCTTGCTTTTTTATATATTTTTTAGATTTTTTAGATTTTTCTGCTGCAGCAGGGCAGTGGATGCGGGTTTGAGTATGTGTGTTGTATGAATCCCATCTATTGGTGGGTTGCATTAATTCTATTTGCATTTGCATGAAAGGTTATACATTCTAGATCCACTGTACCATTTATATTGTTTTTATTAAAATTTGTTGCTTAACTGTCCTGAGCGCCAACCTAGTACTATTTATTTATCAGTTTTTAATAACCCTCCAGGACAGGTGACCCACCCTAAGACTTATACGTGCACGTAAATAATGGTATGTTGTAAACATGTGTTTATGTAAGTTGTAAGTATATATTTATGTAATATGTAAGGTATTCTATCGGAACAGTTAATTGAGACGTACTGGCAGGTAGAGATTAGAGGTGGAACTTATAGAGAGCTAGTTCTTTGTGTTTCCTGTTGGGGGCGGGCCCGAATCTCATATGTAGCACCTGTCCTGGAGGGTTATTAAAAACAGCATTACCAGGTAAGCTAATTTTGGTTTTCATCAGTACAGTTTCCCTTTATGGATTATGTTAAAAAGGAAATGCAGGATACATTTGACAGTGTAAAGTGATGATTTTATACCAATCACTCCCAGGCCCGGATTTACATCACAGGAGCCTATAGGCACAGATGTCCTGGCACCCTAGACTCCGCCCTCCATGCATGCAGGCCCGGATTTACATCACAGGAGCCTATAGGCACAGATGTCCTGGTACCCTAGACTCCGCCCTCCATGCATGCAGGCCTGGATTTACATCACAGGAGCCTATAGGCACAGATGTCCTGGCACCCTAGACTCCGCCCTCCATGCATGCAGGACTGGATTTACATCACAGGAGCCTATAGGCACAGGTGTCTCTGCACCCTAGACTCCGCCCTCCATGCACCTACAAACCCCTCCGAACCGCACCGCAAGTCTGCTGGCTGTCACTTCTCCCTTACTTCCCTTGCCCATCATAGGTAGCTACAGGTGCCTACAGGTATTAGGTAGCCAGAGGTACCCTCAGTACTAAGAGAACAGAATGGGGATCTCGTCAGTGGAATTCCAAGAGCTGGGTGCGTAACCTGTCTGCTCAGGACTCTGTATAGGGAAGGAGGGAGGGAAGCACTCACGGAGGAGACTGAGCCACCTTTCCATCATCAGGCGCCTGTAGGCACGTGCCTATAGTGCCTTATGGTAAATCCGGCCCTGATCACTCCTGACCTACCAGGCCACTAAACCCCCGCCTCAACAGTTAGTCATTCTTAATCGGCATGCACACAAGCACATGGCAATGTCGTCATGGGTGACCTACCCGTAACTGTACTTCCAGTGACTGACTAATGATTAGTGTTGGGCGAACAGTGTTCGCCACTGTTCGGGTTCTGCAGAACATCACCCTGTTCGGGTGATGTTCGAGTTCGGCCGAACACCTGGTGGTGTTCGGCCAAACTGTTCGGGGTTCGCCGAACTGCTGAATGCATGGCCGAACAGGGCCCCTGTTCGGCCGAACAGGGCCCTGTTCGGCCGAATACTGCCCCCCATGGGGTCGCAGGCATAAGGGGGGAGCATGCCCCGATCGCGGGGGGGGTCGGAAATTCCCCCCACCCCCTCCGCTAGCGCTCCCCCCTCTGCCCGCTTCCCCATACAAAAAGTTTAAAGCAAGTTCAATAGTACCTGGTGGCACTGGCTGGCAGTGGAGTGAGGAGGAGGAGGAGTCCGAGTAGCAGAGTGACGTTGAGGCCGGGCAGCGGGCGGTTCAGCGCTAGTACCCTTGTGGTACTTCCGCCCTTTCTCTGACCTTACGTCCTCGTATGCGTCATCACGCAGAGGACGTGAGGTCAGAGAAAGGGCGGAAGTACCACAAGGGTACTAGCGCTGAACCGCCCGCTGCCCGGCCTCAACGTCACTCTGCTACTCGGACTCCTCCTCCTCCTCACTCCACTGCCAGCCAGTGCCACCAGCCCAGGTACTATTGAACTTGCTTTAAACTTTTTTTATGGGGAAGCGGGTGGAGGGGGGAGCGCTAGCGGAGGGGGTGGGGGGAATTTCCGACCCCCCCCGCGACCGGGGCATGCTCCCCCCTTATGCCTGCGACCCCATAGGGCCCCCAAAATGGGCATGTTCGGGGGTCCCATTGACTCCCATTGAGTTCGGCGTTCGGGCCGAACATGCCGAACATCTGGCCCATGTTCGGCCTGTTCGGCCCGAACCCGAACATCCAGGTGTTCGCCCAACACTACTAATGATGTGCACATTGATAATTATATTGTGTTTAGAGTATTGATTGGTGTATGCTGTAGCTATTTCAACCACTAACTGCCTTGCTCAGTTTCTGACCGGGTGATATTGTGATTACCAGGTTGGAAACCACTACCTCTAAAGACTAGCGACGCCAGAACTGGTATAGAGCCATATAAACAGGCCAGCTTCACATGGTTCCTCCCTATGGTGGCTGGTTACATCTTTATTGGGCTTTGTTGTAGGTGAACTTAATAGCAATCTGACTCTCTTTTCACATGGTCAAGGACCAGCTTACATTTACACTTGCTCTGAAGGTCAGAATGCCAGGTCTTTCTTGAACAAGACATGAGGGAACATTCAAGACCATCCTGTTAAGCGTAAGAGAGAATAAAAATAAAATAAAAAATTTAATTTTGTGTGTAACTAATTTTGCGTTACTCATCTTTTGTAATTATGTGAAAATTAATCATTTCAATTACACACAACAGGTTGTAATTGCATGAAATTCTAAATTAGGAATGGGCTAGATGGAAAAGCATAATGTAAAATTACAGTAGTTGTAATTTTGAGAAAAATCGCAATTGTGAAAACTTATGCAAAATGAACTTACGATTGTTAAACATTTAGCATAATGCAAATCTCTGAATGTAAAATGTATTGCATTGTTTTCTATACAACTTATTTTTAAAAACAGAGGGGAGGTTAAAGGGGAACTTCAGCCGAAACAAACACTTTCATTAAGTTACATTAGTTATGTTGATTAGAATAGATAGGTAATATAATCTCTTACCCACCCTGTTTTAAAAGAACAGGCAAATGTTTGTGATTCATGTGGACTGCCATCTTTGTCATGGGGGCAGCCATCTTTTTGTTTGAAAGGAGGTGACAAGGGAGCATTAGACACAGTTCCAACTATCCTATGTCCTGATTTTTCCTCCCAGCTGCACACACGAGGCTTCAAATGTCAAATTCAAAATGTAAAAAAAAAAAAAAAAAAAAAAAAAAAAATTGCACCAAAACAGCAGAATGAGAACATCAGAAATCCCATCATGCTTTGCACAGCAGTGGGGGAAAACTGCCGGGCAGTTTTATTCTGTGCAGCTAAAAATGAGGCTTGTAAAAGAGAAACAAAGTTCTGATGCTGTGAAACTGTTAAACACCAGGCCTTTTCAGTGCTGCTGAGTCGATTTTTAGTCTGGAGGTTCACTTTAAAAAAACAAACCAAACAATACCTGGAAAAGCGGGTCACCCAAGGAAGGTATGAGCAAGCACATGGGGTGGGAAAGGGGCGGCCTAAGTTATGGGTATAGCTTTGCAGTTCATGCACTCAAGACAGTTCAGCCTTTTAAGTGTGCGGTATCTATTTACATGTCAGACAGTTATCTATTGCTACATTGGTGTCTTGTGCAAGTTCATTTTGCCATTTGTGATGTTTTATATTAACTTTGTAGACTTATTTCAAGTGTAATTTTGTACTTTAACACCCTACATGATCTGATAGCGACCACGCTCCTTTCATACACAAGTGTGGCTGTACTGCACCTGTACAGTAAGCCAGAGTTGCTTGTGTAGCTCCTTGCTGCCTTGTAGGTGCAGCCTTGTTCACACAGGCACAGCACATAGGCACTTGTGCATTAAGAGGACACTGTTGTGATTTTCAGGAGGGTCCTGGGCAGCTGCGGTAGTTGGGTGAAGGATGTGGGAAGTCTCTGGAACAGGGATCTCAAACTGCTCCTTCGAGGGCCGAGGTCATCACACATTTTTGACACCGCTCCAATTGATGAGTCTGAATCAACAAAGGTGGGTCTGAATCAGGAAAGGTGTGGTCCATCAGGTAGAACACATTCCTCTTTCTCAGTCCATCCTAAACACTGGCCTGGATCTGGCCCTCCAGGCCTGGAGTTTGACATTTGTGCCCTGGAGGATTCTTAGGCAAGTATCTGGTTTTGTTATTTTGATCAGGGGTTCACTTGATGATAGATATACAGGATTTGAGCTTCAGTTTATTTATGACACCTTGATCTTATCCCCTGTGGGCTTTATATCCCACTACGTAGCTGTCCAATCATGCAATTAGCAAAAGGTGGAGCAATCAAGATGGATATGAATCAAAGGGAATCTGGGCTGAAGCAGGGAATTTGGGTGCTGCCATAGACTGCAATTGGGGTTATAGTGGTGCCTAGTATATAATTTGGGCAGCAGTGGCACTGGAGTTTGGCTGCTATATAACTGTACTCTGACATGGTTGCACCGCACCCTGGACTGCGCATGTGCAGGCAGTATGCGGTTTTGTTGGGACTCGTTGCCCTGTACCACCAAAGGGCCAGTGTGAAAGGCCCCACATAAAATATAATTGTTTTGATGCAATTATATGGTCCTCTGCGCCATGATGCACTAAACATAGGGTAAAGGGTGGGAACCACTACAAAGCGCTATCGCTAGTGATCTTGTAATAGCACTTTGTGAGATTTTAGAAGCTCTTTTTTTTCCCCCCTGCTCCTATACAATACATTAGAATGGAAATGCCCTAAAATGTTGCATGTACTGTGACTGCCTTTTCCCTAATCTCCATTGCTCCAGTGAAATCTGATCCATCCACTTGCATAGGCAGAGCGTTTAGGGAAATGGCTAGGGATTGAAAGTGATTCCGAGACGCTCAAGTGGGTTCCAGCCTCAAAAGCCTAAAGCTCAGCATGGCAGCCAGGTTACTGGCATTGCTTATAAGGGAATGAAGGTAGCCTTTTGTATTCCCCTCATTTCCTGAACAAAATGCATTTTTGCTGTATTTTTATATAAAAATCTTTGAGAAAACGCAAAAATTTTTTTTACTGGACTTGGGTTTCTGAAGAACTTTCCTATACAGCAGCTTAAGTAGAGTGACCAGATTTTTGTCGGTTCAACCTGGGGTGGTGTGTGCAGCGCGCCGCACCAAAAATGGGGGGGCTGGGGTGTGCGCAGTGCTGAATGGGTGTGGCCATGACATTGTATGGGCGGAGCTAGCATAATGATGTAACAGCAAGGCATAAGAAAGCAGTGTTTACGCCATGATGTGGTCAAAGGCAGTGGTGCTCAGCAGAGCTCGAATATTCGAGTAGTTCGAATATTCGAGCTCTTTTTCAGCTATTCGAGCTCGGTATTCGAGCTCCGAATAGCTGGAGCTATTCGAATGGGCTATCCGAGTACACTCGAATAGCCCATTCACTATTCGAGCTATTCGAGCCACCCGGCGCTATTCGAGCTCGGTACCGAGCTCGAATAGCGTCATAGCCCAGATTGATGTCCTTAGAGCCAATCAGAGGGCTCCCAGGCCCTCTGACGGCAGCCAATCACAGAGGGGGACCCTGGCCAGCCCCTACCCTATAAATAGCGGCCGCCATGTTCGGTTTTTCCATGCTTGCCTGAGACTTGTACAGAGAGAGAGTTGCTCCTTTGTGCTTTGGCTTAGCAAGTGCTCTATTGTGGTCATTTACCTAGCGTTTTTGCTCACCTACACCTGCCATATACACCTATATTGTTGTTAGTTAGATAGACATTGTATTTTAGTTAGTAGCTTGTGTGTTACATTAGAGAACTGCAGGCAGCTGCTGCAAGCTTACAGGTTTAGGCCTCAGGGGGGCCTTGCCTCTGTGGGCAGCTGTCCTCTGTTTATTTCTCTCATATTCTATACCAGTATTTCTGCTGTCCTTTACTAATAGTATTGTAGTTATACTGTACTAGGAGTAGGACACTCACTGACTGTCACTGTTTATAGGCTACTAGCTAGCTCCTGCGTGTGTGCACTCACTCACTGTCTGTGTGTACACACACTCTATTTCCTTCTCATTACTGTTTGATTATTGTTAGTTGTACTTACTTACTACTTACTCTTACTGTACCCGTAGGGACACTCACTGTCACTGTTCATATAGGCTACTACTACCTCCTGCGTGTGCGCACTCACTGTCTGAGTGTACACACACAACACACACTCTATTTCCTTCTGATCGCTGATTGATTATTGTAATTAGTTAGTTCTACTTACTGTTACTACTTGTACTTACTCACTCTTACTGTACTAGGAGTCTAGGACACTGAGTCACTGTGTTCATAGGCTACTAGCTCCTGCCTGCGTGCACTCACTGTCTGAGTGTACACACACCCACACTCCATTTCCTTCTGATCGCTGATTGATTATTGTAATTAGTTAGTTCTTCTTACTGTTACTACTTACTCTTACTGTACTAGGAGTCTAGGACACTCAGTCACTGTGTTCATAGGCTACTAGCTCCTGCGTGCGTGCACTCACTGTCTGAGTGTACACACACCCACACTCCATTTCCTTCTGATCGCTGATTGATTATTGTAATTAGTTAGTTCTACTTACTGTTATTACTTACTCTTACTGTACTAGGAGTCTAGGACACTCAGTCACTGTGTTCATAGGCTACTAGCTCCTGCGTGCGTGCACTCACTGTCTGAGTGTACACACACCCACACTCCATTTCCTTCTGATCGCTGATTGATTATTGTAATTAGTTAGTTCTACTTACTGTTATTACTTACTCTTACTGTACTAGGAGTCTAGGACACTCAGTCACTGTGTTCATAGGCTACTAGCTCCTGCGTGCGTGCACTCACTGTCTGAGTGTACACACACCCACACTCCATTTCCTTCTGATCGCTGATTGATTATTGTAATTAGTTAGTTCTACTTACTGTTATTACTTACTCTTACTGTACTAGGAGTCTAGGACACTCAGTCACTGTGTTCATAGGCTACTAGCTCCTGCGTGCGTGCACTCAGTGTCTGAGTGTACACACACCCACACTCCATTTCCTTCTGATTGCTGATTGATTATTGTAATTAGTTAGTTCTTCTTACTGCTACTACTTACTCTTACTGTACTAGGAGTCTAGGACACTCAGTCACTGTGTTCATAGGCTACTAGCTCCTGCCTGCGTGCACTCACTGTCTGAGTGTACACACACTAAATTTACTTGTGATTACTACTGATTATTGTAACTGCTAGTTGTACTTCCTGACTGTTACTACTTACTGTACTAGGGGACACTCACTCAGTCACCTCACCAACCAACCCACTCCATTAAAGTACCCCACTTTTCACCCGCCCTTTTAAAAAACTTTTGTCTATACGCCCAAAACATTGAAGATGTCTGGAAGTGGCAGCCAGCGCGGTTTGGGCAAGGGGAAGGGCAGCAAGGGAATCAGGAGGAGAGGGAGCAGCATTGTGGCAAGCCGCGGCCGCGGGCGCGCCACCATGCACAGTTCCGCAGCAGCAGCGTCAGTGGCTAACATTCCTCCCATAGCCACTGGCCGTGGACGCCTTGGGCGCCGCCCAGCAGGAGCATCTGCAACTCACGCTGCAGAGACACAGCAGCAGCAGCGTGTAGCACCTGCTCCGATTTTCCTCCAGCCGGGTCGGAAACGTCCCATTGAGGAAAAGGATGCAGACACTGTGGTGCAACTCATGACGGAGGATGAGCAGCCCGCCATCAGCTCTGCATCCGAGGCCTCCACCCTCACCACCACCACCACCACCACCCCTGTTCGCAGCAGCCGCCCAGCAGGGTCTGGGGAGGAGGCCAGTTCACCGTCAGTCGCCGACCTCTCATTCAGCACTCTTTTGACCCCAGGCATGATGAGTCAATTGTCTGCTGTTGTTGGCGATTTTGAGGAGGAGATGCTGATGGGCACTTTGGGGGATGAGGGATTGGACAGCAAGACTGTGGCGACAGTCAAGCAGCCCATCCATGCATCAGGAGAGGAGTTTGGGGGGTCATCATCCCAGCAGGACATGTTTGAGGAGGGGGAGGATGATGTTGATGACCCGGTGACAGACAGAGACTGGGTGCCACCACCTCCAGGGGATGTCGTCCTCAGCAGCTCGGAGGAGGAGGAGGATGCGCTTGTGGGCCTTGCAAGGAGGCGCATCATTGCAAGCATTGGCAGCGACCCACAGCCTGCTGGTGTCTCAGGCTCAGCAGCAGCAGCAGCAGCATCAGCCAGTACCACCACCAGCCGCACCCAAGCCCCCCCCCCCCAACCACCACAGGGAGACAGGCAGCAGCGCTTCCATGCCGTAGGGGGATGTTTCTGTCACCAATCTGGCGCTTTTTCACCATGCCCACTGTGTACAGCAAGTACGCCACTTGCAACCACTGTCAGCGGAAGTTGAGCAGAGGTGCAGACCCCTTAAAGTTCAGCACCAGCTCGCTGATCAACCACCTTGCGGCTAAACATTTCCACCAGCATGAGGAGTTCCAGAGGCTGAAGGCATCTGGTGCTGGCAGTGGCACCACACCCATCACTGCACAGCCTTCAGCAGCAGCAACAGCAGCCACCCGCCCTCCTGCTCCTCCAGCAGCACCAGCAGGAGTGCGGAAACGCACTGCTCCTCCCCCCTCTGCAACTCCTGCCGCCGACACTGAGGCCTGTTCTGGCAGCCAGTCCTCAGTGGCCTCCTCCGCTGTGTCTGGTGATTCCCGTGTCAGCAAAAGGCCACGCCAGAGCCTTTTGAGCGAGTCCTTCCAGGGGGTGGTTAGGGCTCTGCCTCCCAGCAGCCGTCGCGTGCGGCAGCTGAACGGCTTGCTGGCACGGGCCATGTGCTCCCAACTCCTGCCGTACACGCTCGTGCAGGAGGGGAGCGACATGCGGGCGCTGCTTGCTTGTGCAGCCCCAGACTGGCAGCTCCCCAGCAGACACTTTTTCTCCCGCAAGGCCATTCCAGCACTGCACCGCTTTGTGATGGCCAATGTGGAGCGAGGGCTGGAGCACGCGGTTGGTGAAAGGGTCCACGTCACCATGGACTCCTGGAGCAGCCGCTTCGGGACAGGCCGCTACCTGTCCTTCACTGTCCACTGGGTCAGCTTGGTGGAAGGGGGTGAGGATGGGAGAGCAGCAGCGGGCACAGCAGCAGCAGCAGCAGCAACACAGTGGGTGGTGCCACCCCGCAGGGTCAGGGGAACTGCAGCGGGTTCCTCCGATCCTCTGCCATCCTCCGCCACACCTGGCCAAACCCCCCGCCTCAGCAGCAGCGTGAAGGCCCGCCACTGCCAAGCGCTGCTGCACTTGGTCAGCCTTGGCAAGACCAAGCTGACGGCAGCCCACGTGTTGGCCAAACTCCAGGAGCAGGAGAGGATTTGGCTGACCCCCAGAGGCCTCAGAGTCGGAGAGGTGGTGTCCGACAATGGGGCCAATCTGGTTGCTGCCATAGACAGGGGAAACCTGACCCACATCCCCTGTCTTGCCCACGTGCTGAACCTGGTGGTGCAGAAGTTCCTGCGCACCTACCAGGGGATGGGCGAACTGCTGGAAACGGCAAGGAATGTTGTGCGTCACTTCCGGCGCTCGGCTGCAGCCTGTGCGAGCCTGGAAGACGTGCAAAAGGAGCTGGATCTGCCACGCCATCGGCTGATCATTGACGTTCCGACTCGCTGGAACTCCACCCTGGCGATGTTGGAGCGTCTGGTTGAACAGAGGCACGCTGTCAACCAGTACCTTGCCCTGGCCACTGTTTCCGCAGCTCGGAGAAGGGACAAGACCAGCAACATCCCGTCCATCGTCCCCGATGATGACTGGAGGCACATGCAGCAGGTGTGCTTTGTGCTGGCTCCCTTCCTGCAGGCCACAAACATGGTGAGCAGGGACCATGCTATGGTCTGCGAGTGGGTGCCCCTGGTTTCTCTGCTGAACAGGGCCCTCGATGGTTTTCTGGAACAGGGAGCGGCAGCCTTGGACCAGCAGGAGCGGCAACCAGCTGCGCAGTCCACCTCTGAGGGGGAGGAGGAGGAGGACTTGGTGGAGGTCCCTGACCTGGCTGCTGATGAGGGGGATCAGCACAGCGCAGCTGAGTTGGTGCGGGGGTGGAGAGAGGATGAGGCGGCAGAGGAGGAGGATGAGGACAGCACTGACGTCGATGTGCCAGCAGACGTGGCCCGCCTCTTCCCAATGGCAGCGCACATGCTGGCGTGCCTGCGCAGGGACCCCAGGGTGATCCAGATGAAGCAGAGGGAGGACATCTGGATCAGCATGATGTTGGACCCACGCCTCAAGGGGAAGTTGAGCCAGTTCCTGCCGCCTGCAGGAGGAGACCCAGCGCAACAAATAAAGAGCTTGCAGCAGGCCCTTGTTGAGCGCTTGGAGGAAGCCTTCCCCCAGCCTTCCACCCCCACTGTCCAGCAGCCAGCACAGAGGCAGCAGCAGGTGCCTGCATCCAGCAGCAGCAAGCGCCCCACAGACCTGCTGTCTCTCAGCCACGAGCTCTACAGGACTGTAGAGGCTCCAGCAGCAGTGACTAGAGAGGAGATGCATGCAGCAGCATCCTCCTCCGGTCACAGCCAGCGCCTGACCCGCATGGTGGCTGACTACATGGGGTCGTACAGCGGGCTTGACAGCGATGCCCCTGTTGATCCCATGGAGTATTGGGTCAAGCGCATGGAGATCTGGAGCGAGCTAGCGCAGTACGCCCTGGAAGTGCTGTCCTGCCCCCCTTCCAGCGTGCTGTCCGAGCGCTGCTTCAGTGCAGCTGGTGGCGTGGTCACCGAGAAACGCTCACGTCTGTCTCACAAGTCTGTGGACAGACTGACGTTTCTCAAGATGAACCAGGCGTGGGTGGAAGGCGAGTTCCTGGCCCCTGTTGTCGGCGAGAGGGGGACATGAACTGGCTGCCGGAACCATCGTTAATGTGCCTTACCACCCTTTACCACCTCCTGGCTCCTGCTCACTAAGCCAGCCTGGTTCACTTTGACTATTACGTCGCCTGCAGCCACACATTTTACACCTACAGTGGGCTGCTGTGTACTGCCCTTCTGCTGTCTGTCTGTGTTTCCCACTGCCAGGGTACACAGAATGACCTTCTTCTGCTGCCACTCTGCCACCAGCTATTACGTCAAACAATAGCTATATTGGTTGCAAAACCGAAACCAAACAAACCATTAAAAAAAAAAAAGGTTTAATTTTTCTGAGGTGCCCGGGTTGAAAACTGTGTTGTTCCAGTTGTGTATTGGACACAATGTGGGCTGCACGACCGCTGTCTGGGACCTCCTGTTGTGTTTATTTACGGCCCTGGTATCACCGCTAGGTACCAGGGCTATTATGTCATGCTGCCTACCTGCTGCCACACTCACACTGCTCCTCCATACCTCCTCCTGCTGCTGCTGCTGCTGTCTGTCTGTGTTTCCCACTGCCAGGGTACACAGATGATTTACCTTCTGCTGCCACTCTGCCACCAGCTATTACGTCAAACAATAGCTGCTCGCCTACTCCTCCATTCCTCCTCCTGCTGCTGCTGTCTGTCTGTGTTTCCCACTGCCAGGGTACACAGAATTACCTTCTTCTGCTGCCACTCTGCCACCAGCTATTACGTCCAAAAATAGCTAAATTGGTTGTAAAACCAAAAACCAAAAAACCATTAAAAAAAAAAAGTTTAATTTTTCTGAGGTGCCCGGGTTGAAAACTGTGTTGTCCCAGTTGTGTATTGGACACAATGTGGGCTGCACGACCGCTGTCTGGGACCTCCTGTTGTGTTTATTTACGGCCCTGGTATCACCGCTAGGTACCAGGGCTATTATGTCATGCTGCCTACCTGCTGCCACACTCACACTGCTCCTCCATACCTCCTCCTGCTGCTGCTGCTGCTGTCTGTCTGTGTTTCCCACTGCCAGGGTACACAGATGATTTACCTTCTGCTGCCACTCTGCCACCAGCTATTACGTCAAACAATAGCTGCTCGCCTACTCCTCCATTCCTCCTCCTGCTGCTGCTGTCTGTCTGTGTTTCCCACTGCCAGGGTACACAGAATTACCTTCTTCTGCTGCCACTCTGCCACCAGCTATTACGTCCAAAAATAGCTAAATTGGTTGTAAAACCAAAAACCAAAAAACCATTAAAAAAAAAAAGTTTAATTTTTCTGAGGTGCCCGGGTTGAAAACTGTGTTGTCCCAGTTGTGTATTGGACACAATGTGGGCTGCACGACCGCTGTCTGGGACCTCCTGTTGTGTTTATTTACGGCCCTGGTATCACCGCTAGGTACCAGGGCTATTATGTCACGCTGCCTACCTGCTGCCACACTCACACTACTCCTCCATTCCTCCTGCTGCTGCTGTCTGTCTGTGTTTCCCACTGCCAGGGTACACAGAATTACCTTCTGCTGCCACACTGCCACCAGCTATTACGTCAAACAATAGCTGCTCACATAATTACTCTCCTCCATTCCTCCTCCTGCTGCTGCTGCTGTCTGTCTGTGTTTCCCACCGCCAGGGTACACAGATTTACCTTCTGCTGCCACTCTGC
Organism: Hyperolius riggenbachi; assembly: GCF_040937935.1. Classification (NCBI taxonomy): domain Eukaryota; kingdom Metazoa; phylum Chordata; class Amphibia; order Anura; family Hyperoliidae; genus Hyperolius; species Hyperolius riggenbachi. Next base: position 71,442,101 of record NC_090647.1, read on the forward strand.
CACCAGCTATTACGTCAAAAAATAGCTATATATCTGTGTAATTGGTTGTAAAACCAAAACTACAAAACCATTACAAAAAAAGGTTTAATTTTTCTGAGGT